>NC_088413.1:6083864-6139017 GCF_034236695.1 Oncorhynchus nerka | reverse complement strand
TCATCAGTATTACTGTCAGGTTATATTATCTCCATCACTTTGTCAGGTTATATTATCTCATCAGTAGGTTATATTATCTCCATCAGTATTACTGTCGGGTTATTACTGTCAGGTTATATTATCTCCATCAGTATTACTGTCAGGTTATATTATCTCCATCAGTATTAATGTCAGGTTATATTATCTCATCAGTATTAGCTTGTCAGGTTATATTATCTCCATCAGTAATTACTGTCAGAGTTATATCTCTGTCAGTATTAATGTCAGGTTATATTATCTCCATCATCAGTATTACTGTCAGGTTATATTATCTCCATCAGTATTACTGTCAGGTTATATTACTGTCAGGTTATATTATCTCCATCAGTATTACTGTCAGGTTATATTAGCTCCATCAGTATTACTGTCAGGTTATATTATCTCCATCAGTATTACTGTCAGGTTATATTATCTCCATCAGTATTACTGTCAGGTTATATTATCTCCATCAGTATTACTGTCAGGTTATATTATCTCCATCAGTATTAATGTCAGGTTATATTATCTCCATCAGTATTAATGTCAGGTTATATTATCTCCATCAGTATTAATGTCAGGTTATATTATCTCCATCAGTATTAATGTCAGGTTATATTATCTCCATCAGTATTACTGTCAGGTTATATTATCTCCATCATCAGTATTACTGTCAGGTTATATATTCCATCAGTATTACCGTCAGGTTATATTATCTCCATCAGTATTACTGTCAGGTTATATTATCTCCATCAGTATTAATGTCAGGTTATATTATCTCCATCAGTATTACTGTCAGGTTATATTATCTCCATCAGTATTACTGTCAGGTTATATTATCTCCATCAGTATTACTGTCAGGTTATATTATCTCCATCAGTATTACTGTCAGGTTATATTATCTCCATCAGTATTAATGTCAGGTTATATTATCTCATCAGTATTACTGTCAGGTTATATTATCTCCATCAGTATTACTGTCAGGTTATATTATCTCATCAGTATTACTGTCAGGTTATATTATCTCCATCAGTATTACTGTCAGGTTATATTATCTCCATCAGTATTACTGTCAGGTTATATTATCTCCATCAGTATTAATGTCTGTCTCCATCCCAGTATTACTGTCAGGTTATATTATCTCCATCAGTATTACTGTATTAATGTCAGGTTATATTATCTCCATCAGTATTAATGTCAGGTTATATTATCTCCATCAGTATTACTGTCAGGTTATATTATCTCCATCAGTATTAATGTCAGGTTATATTATCTCCATCAGTATTACTGTCAGGTTATATTATCTCCATCATCAGTATTACTGTCAGGTTATATTATCTCCATCAGTATTACTGTCAGGTTATATTATCTCCATCAGTATTACTGTCAGGTTATATTATCTCCATCAGTATTAATGTCAGGTTATATTATCTCCATCAGTATTACTGTCAGGTTATATTATCTCATCAGGTTATATTATCGATATTGTCAGGTTATATTATCTCCATCAGTATTACTGTCAGGTTATATTATCTCCATCAGTATTAATGTCAGGTTATATTATCTCCCATCAGTATTACTGTCAGGTTATATTATCTCCATCAGTATTACTGTCAGGTTATATTATCTCCATCAGTATTAATGTCAGGTTATATTATCTCCATCAGTATTACTGTCAGGTTATATTATCTCCATCAGTATTACTGTCAGGTTATATTATCTCCATCAGTATTACTGTCAGGTTATATTATCTCCATCAGTATTAATGTCAGGTTATATTATCTCATCAGTATTACTGTCAGGTTATATTATCTCCATCAGTATTACTGTCAGGTTATATTACTGTCAGGTTATATTATCTCCATCAGTATTACTGTCAGGTTATATTATCTCCATCAGTATTAATGTCAGGTTATATTATCTCATCAGTATTACTGTCAGGTTATATTATCTCCATCAGTATTACTGTCAGGTTATATTATCTCATCAGTATTAATGTCAGGTTATATTATCTCCATCATCAGTATTACTGTCAGGTTATATTATCTCCATCAGTATTACTGTCAGGTTATATTATCTCCATCAGTATTACTGTCAGGTTATATTATCTCCATCAGTATTAATGTCAGGTTATATTATCTCCATCAGTATTACTGTCAGGTTATATTATCTCCATCAGTATTACTGTCAGGTTATATTATCTCCATCAGTATTAATGTCAGGTTATATTATCTCCATCAGTATTACTGTCAGGTTATATTATCTCAGGTTATATTATCTCATCAGTATTACTGTCAGGTTATATTATCTCCATCAGTATTACTGTCAGGTTATATTATCTCCATCAGTATTACTGTCAGGTTATATTATCTCCATCAGTATTAATGTCAGGTTATATTATCTCCATCAGTATTACTGTCAGGTTATATTATCTCCATCAGTATTACTGTCAGGTTATATTATCTCCATCAGTATTACTGTCAGGTTATATTATCTCCATCAGTATTACTGTCAGGTTATATTATCTCATCAGTATTATTAGGTTATATTGTCAGGTTATATTATCTCCATCAGTATTACTGTCAGGTTATATTATCTCCATCAGTATTATTACTGTCAGGTTATATTATCTCCATCAGTATTACTGTCAGGTTATATTATCTCCATCAGTATTACTGTCAGGTTATATTATTCTGTCAGGTATTATCTCATCAGTTATATTATCTCCATCAGTATTACTGTCAGGTTATATTATCTCCATCAGTATTAATGTCAGGTTATATTATCTCCATCAGTATTACTGTCAGGTTATATTAATACTGTCAGGTTATATTATCTCCATCAGTATTACTGTCAGGTTTATATTACTGTCAGGTTATATTATCTCCATCAGTATTAATGTCAGGTTATATTATCTCCATCAGTATTAATGTCAGGTTATATTATCTCCATCAGTATTAATGTCAGGTTATTATTCCATCAGTATACTCAGGTTATAGTATTAATGTCAGGTTATATTATCTCCATCAGTATTACTGTCAGGTTATATTATCTCCATCAGTATTACTGTCAGGTTATATTATCTCCATCAGTATTACTGTCAGGTTATATTATCTCCATCAGTATTACTGTCAGGTTATATTATCTCCATCAGTATTACTGTCAGGTTATATTATCTCCCATCAGTATTACTGTCAGGTTATATTATCTCCATCAGTATTAATGTCAGGTTATATTATCTCCATCAGTATTACTGTCAGGTTATATTATCTCCATCAGTATTAATGTCAGGTTATATTATCTCCATCAGTATTACTGTCAGGTTATATTATCTCATCAGTATTAATGTCAGGTTATATTATCTCCATCAGTATTACTGTCAGGTTATATTATCTCCATCAGTATTACTGTCAGGTTATATTATCTCCATCAGTATTACTGTCAGGTTATATTATCTCCATCAGTATTACTGTCAGGTTATATTATCTCCATCAGTATTAATGTCAGGTTATATTATCTCATCAGTATTACTGTCAGGTTATATTATCTCCATCAGTATTACTGTCAGGTTATATTATCTCATCAGTATTACTGTCAGGTTATATTATCTCCATCAGTATTACTGTCAGGTTATATTATCTCCATCATATTACTCCAGGTTATATTATCTCCATTAGTATTACTGTCAGGTTATATTATCTCCATCAGTATTACTGTCAGGTTATATTACATCAGTCTGTCAGGTTATATTATCTCCATCAGTATTAATGTCAGGTTATATTATCTCCATCAGTATTATTGCTGTCAGGTTATATTATCTCCATCAGTATTACTGTCAGGTTATATTATCTCCATCAGTATTACTGTCAGGTTATATTATCTCCATCATCAGTATTACTGTCAGGTTATATTATCTCCATCAGTTATATTACTGTCAGGTTATATTATCTCCATCAGTATTACTGTCAGGTTATATTATCTCCATCAGTATTACTGTCAGGTTATATTATCTCCATCAGTATTACTGTCAGGTTATATTATGTCAGGTTATATTATCAGTATTACCATCAGGTTATATTACTGTCAGGTTATATTATCTCCATCAGTATTACTGTCAGGTTATATTATCTCCATCAGTATTACTGTCAGGTTATATTATCTCCATCAGTATTACTGTCAGGTTATATTATCTCCATCAGTATTACTGTCAGGTTATATTATCTCCATCAGTATTAATGTCAGGTTATATTATCTCCATCAGTATTAATGTCAGGTTATATTATCTCCATCATCAGTATTACTGTCAGGTTATATTATCTCCATCATCAGTATTACTGTCAGGTTATATTATCTCCATCAGTATTAATGTCAGGTTATATTATCTCCATCATCAGTATTAATGTCAGGTTATATTATCTCCATCAGTATTACTGTCAGGTTATATTATCTCCATCAGTATTACTGTCAGGTTATATTATCTCCATCAGTATTACTGTCAGGTTATATTATCTCCATCAGTATTACTGTCAGGTTATATTATCTCCATCAGTATTACTGTCAGGTTATATTATCTCCATCAGTATTAATGTCAGGTTATATTATCTCCATCAGTATTAATGTCAGGTTATATTATCTCCATCAGTATTACTGTCAGGTTATATTATCTCCATCAGTATTACTGTCAGGTTATATTATCTCCATCAGTATTAATGTCAGGTTATATTATCTCCATCAGTATTACTGTCAGGTTATATTATCTCCATCAGTATTAATGTCAGGTTATATTATCTCCATCAGTATTAATGTCAGGTTATATTATCTCCATCAGTATTACTGTCAGGTTATATTATCTCCATCAGTATTAATGTCAGGTTATATTATCTCCATCAGTATTAATGTCAGGTTATATTATCTCCATCAGTATTAATGTCAGGTTATATTATCTCCATCAGTATTAATGTCAGGTTATATTATCTCCATCAGTATTAATGTCAGGTTATATTATCTCCATCAGTATTAATGTCAGGTTATATTATCTCCATCAGTATTACTGTCAGGTTATATTATCTCCATCAGTATTACTGTCAGGTTATATTATCTCCATCAGTATTACTGTCAGGTTATATTATCTCCATCAGTATTAATGTCAGGTTATATTATCTCCATCAGTATTACTGTCAGGTTATATTATCTCCATCAGTATTATGTCAGGTTATATTATCTCCATCAGTATTACTGTCAGGTTATATTATCTCCATCAGTATTACTGTCAGGTTATATTATCTCCATCAGTATTACTGTCAGGTTATATTATCTCCATCAGTATTACTGTCAGGTTATATTATCTCCATCAGTATTGCAGTATTACTGTCAGGTTATATTATCTCCATCAGTATTACTGTCAGGTTATATTATCTCCATCAGTATTACTGTCAGGTTATATTATCTCCATCAGGTTATATTATCTGTCAGGTATTACTGTCAGGTTATATTATCTCCATCAGTATTACTGTCAGGTTATATTATCTCCATCAGTATTACTGTCAGGTTATATTATCTCCATCAGTATTACTGTCAGGTTATATTATCTCCATCAGTATTACTGTCAGGTTATATTATCTCCATCAGTATTAATGTCAGGTTATATATTATCAGTATTCAGGTTATATTATCATCAGTATTACTGTCAGGTTATATTATCTCCATCAGTATTACTGTCAGGTTATATTATCTCCATCAGTATTACTGTCAGGTTATATTATCTCCATCAGTATTAATGTCAGGTTATATTATCTCCATCAGTATTACTGTCAGGTTATATTATCTCCATCAGTATTACTGTCAGGTTATATTATCTCCATCAGTATTACTGTCAGGTTATATTATCTCCATCAGTATTACTGTCAGGTTATATTATCTCCATCATCAGTATTACTGTCAGGTTATATTATCTCCATCAGTATTACTGTCAGGTTATATTATCTCCATCAGTATTACTGTCAGGTTATATTATCTCCATCAGTATTACTGTCAGGTTATATTATCTCCATCAGTATTAATGTCAGGTTATATTATCTCCATCAGTATTACTGTCAGGTTATATTATCTCCATCAGTATTACTGTCAGGTTATATTATCTCCATCAGTATTACTGTCAGGTTATATTATCTCCATCAGTATTAATGTCAGGTTATATTATCTCCATCATTATTAGGTTATATTACTGTCAGGTTATATTATCTCCATCAGTATTACTGTCAGGTTATATTATCTCCATCAGTATTAATGTCAGGTTATATTATCTCCATCAGTATTACTGTCAGGTTATATTATCTCCATCAGTATTACTGTCAGGTTATATTATCTCCATCAGTATTACTGTCAGGTTATATTATCTCCATCAGTATTACTGTCAGGTTATATTATCTCCATCAGTATTAATGTCAGGTTATATTATCTCCATCAGTATTACTGTCAGGTTATATTATCTCCATCATCAGTATTACTGTCAGGTTATATTATCTCCATCAGTATTAATGTCAGGTTATATTATCTCCATCAGTATTACTGTCAGGTTATATTATCTCCATCAGTATTACTGTCAGGTTATATTATCTCCATCAGTATTACTGTCAGGTTATATTATCTCCATCAGTATTACTGTCAGGTTATATTATCTCCATCAGTATTAGGTTATATTACTGTCAGGTTATATTATCTCCATCAGTATTACTGTCAGGTTATATTATCTCCATCAGTATTACTGTCAGGTTATATTATCTCCATCAGTATTACTGTCAGGTTATATTATCTCCATCAGTATTACTGTCAGGTTATATTATCTCCATCAGTATTACTGTCAGGTTATATTATCTCCATCAGTATTAATGTCAGGTTATATTATCTCCATCAGTATTACTGTCAGGTTATATTATCTCATCAGTATTAATGTCAGGTTATATTATCTCCATCAGTATTACTGTCAGGTTATATTATCTCCATCAGGTTATATTATCTCCATCAGTATTACTGTCAGGTTATATTATCTCCATCAGTATTACTGTCAGGTTATATTATCTCCATCAGTATTACTGTCAGGTTATATTATCTCCATCAGTATTAATGTCAGGTTATATTATCTCATCAGTATTACTGTCAGGTTATATTATCTCCATCAGTATTACTGTCAGGTTATATTATCTCATCAGTATTACTGTCAGGTTATATTATCTCCATCAGTATTACTGTCAGGTTATATTACTGTCAGGTTATATTATCTCCATCAGTATTACTGTCAGGTTATATTACTGTCAGGTTATATTATCTCCATCAGTATTACTGTCAGGTTATATTACTGTCAGGTTATATTATCTCCATCAGTATTAATGTCAGGTTATATTATCTCCATCAGTATTACTGTCAGGTTATATTATCTCCATCAGTATTACTGTCAGGTTATATTATCTCCATCAGTATTACTGTCAGGTTATATTATCTCCATCATCAGTATTACTGTCAGGTTATATTATCTCCATCAGTATTACTGTCAGGTTATATTATCTCCATCAGTATTACTGTCAGGTTATATTATCTCCATCAGTATTAATGTCAGGTTATATTATCTCCATCAGTATTAATGTCAGGTTATATTATCTCCATCAGTATTACTGTCAGGTTATATTATCTCCATCAGTATTACTGTCAGGTTATATTATCTCCATCAGTATTAATGTCAGGTTATATTATCTCCATTATTAGTATTACTGTCAGGTTATATTATCTCCATCAGTATTACTGTCAGGTTATATTATCTCCATCAGTATTAATGTCAGGTTATATTATCTCCATCAGTATTACTGTCAGGTTATATTATCTCCATCAGTATTACTGTCAGGTTATATTATCTCCATCAGTATTACTGTCAGGTTATATTATCTCATCAGTATTAATGTCAGGTTATATTATCTCCATCATCAGTATTACTGTCAGGTTATATTATCTCCATCAGTATTACTGTCAGGTTATATTACTGTCAGGTTATATTATCTCCATCAGTATTAATGTCAGGTTATATTATCTCCATCAGTATTACTGTCAGGTTATATTATCTCCATCAGTATTACTGTCAGGTTATATTATCTCCATCAGTATTAATGTCAGGTTATATTATCTCCATCAGTATTACTGTCAGGTTATATTATCTCCATCATCAGTATTACTGTCAGGTTATATTATCTCCATCAGTATTAATGTCAGGTTATATATCTGTCAGGTTATATAATCTCCATCAGTATTACTGTCAGGTTATATTATCTCCATCAATATTAATGTCAGGTTATATTATCTCATCAGTATTAATGTCAGGTTATATTATCTCCATCAGTATTACTGTCAGGTTATATTATCTCCATCAGTATTACTGTCAGGTTATATTATCTCCATCAGTATTACTGTCAGGTTATATTATCTCCATCAGTATTACTGTCAGGTTATATTATCTCCATCAGTATTACTGTCAGGTTATATTATCTCCATCAGTATTACTGTCAGGTTATATTATCTCCATCAGTATTAATGTCAGGTTATATTATCTCCATCAGTATTACTGTCAGGTTATATTATCTCATCAGTATTACTGTCAGGTTATATTATCTCCATCAGTATTACTGTCAGGTTATATTATCTCCATCAGTATTAATGTCAGGTTATATTATCTCCATCAGTATTACTGTCAGGTTATATTATCTCCATCAGTATTACTGTCAGGTTATATTATCTCCATCAGTATTAATGTCAGGTTATATTATCTCCATCAGTATTACTGTCAGGTTATATTATCTCCATCAGTATTACTGTCAGGTTATATTATCTCTCCAGGTTATATTATCTCCATCAGTATTACTGTCAGGTTATATTATCTCCATCAGTATTACTGTCAGGTTATATTATCTCCATCAGTATTACTGTCAGGTTATATTATCTCCATCAGTATTACTGTCAGGTTTATTATCTCCATCTGTCAGGTTATATTATCTCCATCAGTATTACTGTCAGGTTATATTATCTCCATCAGTATTAATGTCAGGTTATATTACTGTCAGGTTATATTATCTCCATCAGTATTAATGTCAGGTTATATTATCTCCATCAGTATTAATGTCAGGTTATATTATCTCCATCAGTATTACTGTCAGGTTATATTATCTCCATCAGTATTACTGTCAGGTTATATTATCTCCATCAGTATTACTGTCAGGTTATATTATCTCCATCAGTATTACTGTCAGGTTATATTATCTCCATCAGTATTACTGTCAGGTTATATTATCTCCATCAGTATTACTGTCAGGTTATATTATCTCCATCAGTATTACTGTCAGGTTATATTATCTCCATCAGTATTACTGTCAGGTTATATTATCTCATCAGTATTACTGTCAGGTTATATTATCTCCATCAGTATTACTGTCAGGTTATATTACTGTCAGGTTATATTATCTCCATCAGTATTACTGTCAGGTTATATTATCTCCATCAGTATTACTGTCAGGTTATATTATCTCCATCAGTATTACTGTCAGGTTATATTACTGTCAGGTTATATTATCTCCATCAGTATTAATGTCAGGTTATATTATCTCCATCAGTATTACTGTCAGGTTATATTATCTCCATCAGTATTACTGTCAGGTTATATTATCTCCATCAGTATTAATGTCAGGTTATATTATCTCCATCATCAGTATTACTGTCAGGTTATATTATCTCCATCAGTATTACTGTCAGGTTATATTATCTCCATCAGTATTACTGTCAGGTTATATTATCTCCATCAGTATTAATGTCAGGTTATATTATCTCCATCAGTATTAATGTCAGGTTATATTATCTCCATCAGTATTACTGTCAGGTTATATTATCTCCATCAGTATTACTGTCAGGTTATATTATCTCCATCAGTATTAATGTCAGGTTATATTATCTCCATCAGTATTACTGTCAGGTTATATTATCTCCATCAGTATTACTGTCAGGTTATATTATCTCCATCAGTATTAATGTCAGGTTATATTATCTCCATCAGTATTACTGTCAGGTTATATTATCTCCATCAGTATTACTGTCAGGTTATATTATCTCCATCAGTATTACTGTCAGGTTATATTATCTCCATCAGTATTAATGTCAGGTTATATTATCTCCATCATCAGTATTACTGTCAGGTTATATTATCTCCATCAGTATTACTGTCAGGTCCATCAGTATTACTGTCAGGTTATATTATCTCCATCAGTATTATTGTCAGGTTATATTATCTCCATCAGTATTACTGTCAGGTTATATTATCTCCATCAGTATTACATTATCTCATCAGTATTACTGTCAGGTTATATTATCTCCATCAGTATTACTGTCAGGTTATATTATCTCCATCAGTATTACTGTCAGGTTATATTATCTCCATCAGTATTACTGTCAGGTTATATTATCTCCATCAGTATTAATGTCAGGTTATATTATCTCCATCAGTATTACTGTCAGGTTATATTATCTCCATCAGTATTACTGTCAGGTTATATTATCTCCATCAGTATTACTGTCAGGTTATATTATCTCCATCAGTATTAATGTCAGGTTATATTATCTCAGGTTATATTATCATCAGTATTACTGTCAGGTTATATTATCTCCATCAGTATTACTGTCATATTATCTCCATCTGTCAGGTTATATTATCTCCATCAGTATTACTGTCAGGTTATATTATCTCCATCAGTATTACTGTCAGGTTATATTATCTCCATCAGTATTACTGTCAGGTTATATTATCTCCATCAGTATTACTGTCAGGTTATATTATCTCCATCAGTATTACTGTCAGGTTATATTATCTCATCAGTATTACTGTCAGGTTATATTATCTCCATCAGTATTACTGTCAGGTTATATTATCTCCATCAGTATTACTGTCAGGTTATATTATCTCCATCAGTATTAATGTCAGGTTATATTATCTCCATCAGTATTACTGTCAGGTTATATTATCAGGTTATATCTCCATCAGTATTACTGTCAGGTTATATTATCTCCATCAGTATTACTGTCAGGTTATATTATCTCCATCAGTATTACTGTCAGGTTATATTATCTCCATCAGTATTAATGTCAGGTTATATTATCTCATCAGTATTACTGTCAGGTTATATTATCTCCATCAGTATTACTGTCAGGTTATATTATCTCATCAGTATTAATGTCAGGTTATATTATCTCCATCAGTATTACTGTCAGGTATATTATTATCTGTCAGGTTATATTATCTCATCAGTATTACTGTCAGGTTATATTATCTCCATCAGTATTACTGTCAGGTTATATTATCTCCATCAGTATTACTGTCAGGTTATATTACTGTCAGGTTATATTATCTCCATCAGTATTAATGTCAGGTTATATTATCTCCATCAGTATTAATGTCAGGTTATATTATCTCCATCAGTATTACTGTCAGGTTATATTATCTCCATCAGTATTACTGTCAGGTTATATTATCTCCATCAGTATTACTGTCAGGTTATATTATCTCCATCAGTATTACTGTCAGGTTATATTATCTCCATCAGTATTAATGTCAGGTTATATTATCTCCATCAGTATTAATGTCAGGTTATATTATCTCCATCAGTATTACTGTCAGGTTATATTATCTCCATCAGTATTACTGTCAGGTTATATTATCTCCATCAGTATTACTGTCAGGTTATATTATCTCCATCATATTAATGTCAGGTTATATTATCTCCATCAGTATTAATGTCAGGTTATATTATCTCCATCAGTATTACTGTCAGGTTATATTATCTCCATCAGTATTACTGTCAGGTTATATTATCTCCATCAGTATTACTGTCAGGTTATATTATCTCCATCAGTATTAATGTCAGGTTATATTATCTCCATCAGTATTACTGTCAGGTTATATTATCTCCATCAGTATTACTGTCAGGTTATATTATCTCCATCAGTATTACTGTCAGGTTATATTATCTCCATCAGTATTAATGTCAGGTTATATTATCTCCATCAGTATTACTGTCAGGTTATATTATCTCCATCAGTATTACTGTCAGGTTATATTATCTCCATCAGTATTAATGTCAGGTTATATTATCTCCATCAGTATTACTGTCAGGTTATATTATCTCATCATCAGTATTACTGTCAGGTTATATTATCTCCATCAGTATTAATGTCAGGTTATATTATCTCCATCAGTATTACTGTCAGGTTATATTATCTCCATCAGTATTACTGTCAGGTTATATTATCTCATCAGTATTAATGTCAGGTTATATTATCTCCATCAGTATTACTGTCAGGTTATATTATCTCCATCAGTATTACTGTCAGGTTATATTATCTCCCATCAGGTTATATTATTCCACAGTATTACTGTCAGGTTATATTATCTCCATCAGTATTACTGTCAGGTTATATTATCTCCATCAGTATTAATGTCAGGTTATATTATCTCCATCAGTATTACTGTCAGGTTATATTATCTCCATCAGTATTACTGTCAGGTTATATTATCTCCATCAGTATTACTGTCAGGTTATATTATCAGTATTACTGTCAGGTTATATTATCTCCATCAGTATTACTGTCAGGTTATATTATCTCCATCAGTATTACTGTCAGGTTATATTATCTCCATCAGTATTACTGTCAGGTTATATTATCTCCATCAGTATTACTGTCAGGTTATATTATCTCCATCAGTATTACTGTCAGGTTATATTATCTCCATCAGTATTACTGTCAGGTTATATTATCTCCATCAGTATTACTGTCAGGTTATATTATCTCCATCAGTATTAATGTCAGGTTATATTATCTCCATCAGTTATATTATTACTGTCAGGTTATATTATCTCCATCAGTATTACTGTCAGGTTATATTATCTCCATCAGTATTACTGTCAGGTTATATTATCTCCATCAGTATTAATGTCAGGTTATATTATCTCCATCAGTATTACTGTCAGGTTATATTATCTCCATCAGTATTACTGTCAGGTTATATTATCTCCATCAGTATTACTGTCAGGTTATATTATCTCCATCAGTATTAATGTCAGGTTATATTATCTCCATCAGTATTACTGTCAGGTTATATTATCTCCATCAGTATTACTGTCAGGTTATATTATCTCCATCAGTATTACTGTCAGGTTATATTATCTCCATCAGTATTACTGTCAGGTTATATTATCTCCATCAGTATTACTGTCAGGTTATATTATCTCCATCAGTATTACTGTCAGGTTATATTATCTCCATCAGTATTAATGTCAGGTTATATTATCTCCATCAGTATTACTGTCAGGTTATATTATCTCCATCAGTATTACTGTCAGGTTATATTATCTCCATCAGTATTACTGTCAGGTTATATTATCTCCATCAGTATTACTGTCAGGTTATATTATCTCCATCAGTATTACTGTCAGGTTATATTATCTCCATCAGTATTACTGTCAGGTTATATTATCTCCATCAGTATTACTGTCAGGTTATATTATCTCCATCAGTATTACTGTCAGGTTATATTATCTCCATCAGTATTACTGTCAGGTTATATTACATCAGTATTAATGTCAGGTTATATTATCTCCATCAGTATTAATGTCAGGTTATATTATCTCCATCAGTATTACTGTCAGGTTATATTATCTCCATCAGTATTACTGTCAGGTTATATTATCTCCATCAGTATTACTGTCAGGTTATATATTAGTATTACTCAGGTTATATTATCAGTATTAATGTCAGGTTATATTATCTCCATCAGTATTACTGTCAGGTTATATTATCTCCATCAGTATTACTGTCAGGTTATATTATCTCCATCAGTATTACTGTCAGGTTATATTATCTCCATCAGTATTACTGTCAGGTTATATTATCCATCAGTATTACTGTCAGGTTATATTATCTCCATCAGTATTACTGTCAGGTTATATTATCTCCATCAGTATTACTGTCAGGTTATATTATCTCCATCAGTATTACTGTCAGGTTATATTATCTTATATTACTGTCAGGTTATATTATCTCCATCAGTATTAATGTCAGGTTATATTATCTCCATCAGTATTACTGTCAGGTTATATTATCTCCATCAGTATTACTGTCAGGTTATATTATCTCCATCAGTATTACTGTCAGGTTATATTATCTCCATCATCAGTATTACTGTCAGGTTATATTATCTCCATCAGTATTACTGTCAGGTTATATTATCTCCATCAGTATTACTGTCAGGTTATATTATCTCCATCAGTATTAATGTCAGGTTATATTATCTCCATCAGTATTAATGTCAGGTTATATTATCTCCATCAGTATTACTGTCAGGTTATATTATCTCCATCAGTATTACTGTCAGGTTATATTATCTCCATCAGTATTAATGTCAGGTTATATTATCTCCATCAGTATTACTGTCAGGTTATATTATCTCCATCAGTATTACTGTCAGGTTATATTATCTCCATCAGTATTAATGTCAGGTTATATTATCTCCATCAGTATTACTGTCAGGTTATATTATCTCCATCAGTATTACTGTCAGGTTATATTATCTCCATCAGTATTACTGTCAGGTTATATTATCTCCATCAGTATTAATGTCAGGTTATATTATCTCCATCAGTATTACTGTCAGGTTATATTATCTCATCAGTATTACTGTCAGGTTATATTATCTCCATATATTACTGTCAGGTTATATTATCTCCATCAGTATTAATGTCAGGTTATATTATCTCCATCAGTATTACTGTCAGGTTATATTATCTCCATCAGTATTACTGTCAGGTTATTATTATCAGTATTCCATATATTATCTCCATACTGTCAGGTTATATTATCTCCATCAGTATTAATGTCAGGTTATATTATCTCCATCAGTATTACTGTCAGGTTATATTATCTCCATCAGTATTACTGTCAGGTTATATTATCTCCATCAGTATTAATGTCAGGTTATATTATCTCCATCAGTATTAATGTGTTATATTATCTCCAGGTTATAGGTTATATTATCTCCATCAGTATTACTGTCAGGTTATATTATCTCCATCAGTATTACTGTCAGGTTATATTATCTCATCATCAGTATTACTGTCAGGTTATATTATCTCCATCAGTATTACTGTCAGGTTATATTATCTTATATTACTGTCAGGTTATATTATCTCCATCAGTATTAATGTCAGGTTATATTATCATCCATCTCAGTATTACTGTCAGGTTATATTATCTCCATCAGTATTACTGTCAGGTTATATTATCTCCATCAGTATTAATGTCAGGTTATATTATCTCCATCAGTATTACTGTCAGGTTATATTATCTCCATCATCAGTATTACTGTCAGGTTATATTATCTCCATCAGTATTACTGTCAGGTTATATTATCTCCATCAGTATTAATGTCAGGTTATATTATCTCCATCAGTATTACTGTCAGGTTATATTATCTCCATCAGTATTACTGTCAGGTTATATTATCTCCATCAGTATTACTGTCAGGTTATATTATCTCCATCAGGTTATATTATCTCCATCAGTATTAATGTCAGGTTATATTATCTCCATCAGTATTACTGTCAGGTTATATTATCTCCATCAGTATTAATGTCAGGTTATATTATCTCATCAGTATTACTGTCAGGTTATATTATCTCCATCAGTATTACTGTCAGGTTATATTATCTCATCAGTATTACTGTCAGGTTATATTATCTCCATCAGTATTATTATTCCATCATATTACTGTCAGGTTATATTATCTCCATCAGTATTACTGTCAGGTTATATTATCTCCATCAGTATTAATGTCAGGTTATATTATCTCCATCAGTATTACTGTCAGGTTATATTATCTCCATCAGTATTGTCAGGTTATATTATCTCCATCAGTATTACTGTCAGGTTATATTATCTCATCAGTATTACTGTCAGGTTATATTATCTCCATCAGTATTACTGTCAGGTTATATTATCTCCATCAGTATTACTGTCAGGTTATATTATCTCCATCAGTATTACTGTCAGGTTATATTATCTCCATCAGTATTACTGTCAGGTTATATTATCTCCATCAGTATTAATGTCAGGTTATATTATCTCCATCAGTATTACTGTCAGGTTATATTATCTCCATCAGTATTACTGTCAGGTTATATTATCTCCATCAGTATTAATGTCAGGTTATATTATCTCCATTATTAGTATTACTGTCAGGTTATATTATCTCCATCAGTATTACTGTCAGGTTATATTATCTCCATCAGTATTAATGTCAGGTTATATTATCTCCATCAGTATTACTGTCAGGTTATATTATCTCCATCAGTATTACTGTCAGGTTATATTATCTCCATCAGTATTACTGTCAGGTTATATTATCTCCATCAGTATTACTGTCAGGTTATATTATCTCCATCAGTATTACTGTCAGGTTATATTATCTCCATCAGTATTACTGTCAGGTTATATTCCATCAGTATTGTCAGGTTATATTATCTCCATCAGTATTAATGTCAGGTTATATTATCTCCATCAGTATTACTGTCAGGTTATATTATCTCCATCAGTATTACTGTCAGGTTATATTATCTCCATCAGTATTAATGTCAGGTTATATTATCTCCATCAGTATTACTGTCAGGTTATATTATCTCCATCAGTATTACTGTCAGGTTATATTATTATCTGTCAGGTTATATTATCTCCATCAGTATTACTGTCAGGTTATATTATCTCCATCAGTATTACTGTCAGGTTATATTATCTCCATCAGTATTAATGTCAGGTTATATTATCTCCATCAGTATTACTGTCAGGTTATATTATCTCCATCAGTATTACAATTATTACTGTCAGGTTATATTATCTCCATCAGTATTACTGTCAGGTTATATTATCTCCATCAGTATTACTGTCAGGTTATATTATCTCCATCAGTATTACTGTCAGGTTATATTATCTCCATCAGTATTACTGTCAGGTTATATTATCTCCATCAGTATTACTGTCAGGTTATATTATCTCCATCAGTATTACTGTCAGGTTATATTATCTCCATCAGTATTACTGTCAGGTTATATTATCTCCATCAGTATTACTGTCAGGTTATATTATCTCCATCAGTATTACTGTCAGGTTATATTATCTCCATCAGTATTACTGTCAGGTTATATTATCTCATCAGTATTACTGTTATATTATCTCCATCAGTATTAGGTTATATTATCTCCATCAGTATTACTGTCAGGTTATATTATCTCCATCAGTATTACTGTCAGGTTATATTATTCCATCAGTATTAATGTCAGGTTATATTATCTCCATCAGTATTACTGTCAGGTTATATTATCTCCATCAGTATTACTGTCAGGTTATATTATCTCCATCAGTATTACTGTCAGGTTATATTATCTCCATCAGTATTACTGTCAGGTTATATTATCTCCATCAGTATTACTGTCAGGTTATATTATCTCCATCAGTATTACTGTCAGGTTATATTATCTCATCAGTCAGGTTATATTATCTCCATCAGTATTACTGTCAGGTTATATTATCTCCATCAGTATTATCAGGTATTACTGTCAGGTTATATTATCTCCATCAGTATTAATGTCAGGTTATATTATCTCCATCAGTATTACTGTCAGGTTATATTATCTCCATCAGTATTACTGTCAGGTTATATTATCTCCATCAGTATTAATGTCAGGTTATATTATCTCCATCAGTATTACTGTCAGGTTATATTATCTCCATCAGTATTACTGTCAGGTTATATTATCTCCATCAGTATTAATGTCAGGTTATATTATCTCCATCAGTATTACTGTCAGGTTATATTATCTCCATCAGTATTAATGTCAGGTTATATTATCTCCATCAGTATTACTGTCAGGTTATATTATCTCCATCAGTATTACTGTCAGGTTATATTATCTCCATCAGTATTACTGTCAGGTTATATTATCTCCATCAGTATTAATGTCAGGTTATATTATCTCCATCAGTATTACTGTCAGGTTATATTATCTCCATCAGTATTAATGTCAGGTTATATTATCTCCATCAGTATTACTGTCAGGTTATATTATCTCCATCAGTATTACTGTCAGGTTATATTATCTCCATCAGTATTACTGTCAGGTTATATTATCTCCATCAGTATTAATGTCAGGTTATATTATCTCCATCAGTATTACTGTCAGGTTATATTATCTCCATCAGTATTACTGTCAGGTTATATTATCTCCATCAGTATTAATGTCAGGTTATATTATCTCCATCAGTATTACTGTCAGGTTATATTATCTCCATCAGTATTACTGTCAGGTTATATTATCTCCATCAGTATTACTGTCAGGTTATATTATCTCCATCAGTATTACTGTCAGGTTATATTATCTCCATCAGTATTACTGTCAGGTTATATTATCTCCATCAGTATTAATGTCAGGTTATATTATCTCCATCAGTATTAATGTCAGGTTATATTATCTCCATCAGTATTACTGTCAGGTTATATTATCTCCATCAGTATTACTGTCAGGTTATATTATCTCCATCAGTATTACTGTCAGGTTATATTATCTCCATCAGTATTACTGTCAGGTTATATTATCTCCATCAGTATTACTGTCAGGTTATATTATCTCCATCAGTATTAATGTCAGGTTATATTATCTCCATCAGTATTACTGTCAGGTTATATTATCTCCATCAGTATTACTGTCAGGTTATATTATCTCCATCAGTATTAATGTCAGGTTATATTATCTCCATCAGTATTACTGTCAGGTTATATTATTATCTCCAGGTTATATTATCTCCATCAGTATTACTGTCAGGTTATATTATCTCCATCAGTATTACTGTCAGGTTATATTATCTCATCATCAGTATTAATGTCAGGTTATATTATCTCCATCAGTATTACTGTCAGGTTATATTATCTCCATCAGTATTACTGTCAGGTTATATTATCTCCATCAGTATTACTGTCAGGTTATATTATCTCCATCAGTATTAATGTCAGTTATATTATCTCCATCAGGTCAGGTTATATTATCTCCATCCATCAGTATTACTGTCAGGTTATATTATCTCCATCAGTATTAATGTCAGGTTATATTATCTCCATCAGTATTAATGTCAGGTTATATTATCTCCATCAGTATTAATGTCAGGTTATATTATCTCCATCAGTATTACTGTCAGGTTATATTATCTCATCACTGTCAGTATTACTGTCAGGTTATATTATCTCCATCAGTATTAATGTCAGGTTATATTATCTCCATCAGTATTACTGTCAGGTTATATTATCTCCATCAGTATTACTGTCAGGTTATATTATCTCCATCAGTATTAATGTCAGGTTATATTATCTCCATCAGTATTACTGTCAGGTTATATTATCTCCATCAGTATTACTGTCAGGTTATATTATCTCCATCAGTATTACTGTCAGGTTATATTATCTCCATCAGTATTAATGTCAGGTTATATTATCTCCATCAGTATTAATGTCAGGTTATATTATCTCCATCAGTATTACTGTCAGGTTATATTATCTCCATCAGTATTAATGTCAGGTTATATTATCTCCATCAGTATTAATGTCAGGTTATATTATCTCCATCAGTATTACTGTCAGGTTATATTATCTCCATCAGTATTAATGTCAGGTTATATTATCTCCATCAGTATTACTGTCAGGTTATATTATCTCCATCAGTATTAATGTCAGGTATTACTGTCAGGTTATATTATCTCCATCAGTATTAATGTCAGGTTATATTATCTCCATCAGTATTACTGTCAGGTTATATTATCTCCATCAGTATTACTGTCAGGTTATATTATCTCCATCAGTATTACTGTCAGGTTATATTATCTCCATCAGTATTACTGTCAGGTTATATTATCTCCATCAGTATTAATGTCAGGTTATATTATCTCCATCAGTATTACTGTCAGGTTATATTATCTCCATCAGTATTACTGTCAGGTTATATTATCTCCATCAGTATTACTGTCAGGTTATATTATCTCATCAGTATTATCAGTATTACTGTCAGGTTATATTATCTCCATCAGTATTACTGTCAGGTTATATTATCTCCATCAGTATTAATGTCAGGTTATATTATCTCCATCAGTATTAATGTCAGGTTATATTATCTCCATCAGTATTACTGTCAGGTTATATTATCTCCATCAGTATTACTGTCAGGTTATATTATCTCCATCAGTATTACTGTCAGGTTATATTATCTCCATCAGTATTACTGTCAGGTTATATTATCTCCATCAGTATTACTGTCAGGTTATATTATCTCCATCAGTATTACTGTCAGGTTATATTATCTCCATCAGTATTACTGTCAGGTTATATTATCTCCATCAGTATTACTGTCAGGTTATATTACTGTCAGGTTATATTATCTCCATCAGTATTAATGTCAGGTTATATTATCTCCATCAGTATTACTGTCAGGTTATATTATCTCCATCAGTATTACTGTCAGGTTATATTATCTCCATCAGTATTACTGTCAGGTTATATTATCTCCATCATCAGTATTACTGTCAGGTTATATTATCTCCATCAGTATTACTGTCAGGTTATATTATCTCCATCAGTATTACTGTCAGGTTATATTATCTCCATCAGTATTAATGTCAGGTTATATTATCTCCATCAGTATTAATGTCAGGTTATATTATCTCCATCAGTATTACTGTCAGGTTATATTATCTCCATCAGTATTACTGTCAGGTTATATTATCTCCATCAGTATTAATGTCAGGTTATATTATCTCCATTATTAGTATTACTGTCAGGTTATATTATCTCCATCAGTATTACTGTCAGGTTATATTATCTCCATCAGTATTAATGTCAGGTTATATTATCTCCATCAGTATTACTGTCAGGTTATATTATCTCCATCAGTATTACTGTCAGGTTATATTATCTCCATCAGTATTACTGTCAGGTTATATTATCTCATCAGTATTAATGTCAGGTTATATTATCTCCATCATCAGTATTACTGTCAGGTTATATTATCTCCATCAGTATTACTGTCAGGTTATATTACTGTCAGGTTATATTATCTCCATCAGTATTAATGTCAGGTTATATTATCTCCATCAGTATTACTGTCAGGTTATATTATCTCCATCAGTATTACTGTCAGGTTATATTATCTCCATCAGTATTAATGTCAGGTTATATTATCTCCATCAGTATTACTGTCAGGTTATATTATCTCCATCAGTATTACTGTCAGGTTATATTATCTCCATCAGTATTAATGTCAGGTTATATTATCTCCATCAGTATTACTGTCAGGTTATATTATCTCCATCAGTATTAATGTCAGGTTATATTATCTCCATCAGTATTAATGTCAGGTTATATTATCTCCATCAGTATTACTGTCAGGTTATATTATCTCCATCAGTATTACTGTCAGGTTATATTATCTCCATCAGTATTACTGTCAGGTTATATTATCTCCATCAGTATTACTGTCAGGTTATATTATCTCCATCAGTATTACTGTCAGGTTATATTATCTCCATCAGTATTACTGTCAGGTTATATTATCTCCATCAGTATTACTGTCAGGTTATATTATCTCCATCAGTATTACTGTCAGGTTATATTATCTCCATCAGTATTACTGTCAGGTTATATTATCTCCATCAGTATTACTGTCAGGTTATATTATCTCCATCAGTATTACTGTCAGGTTATATTATCTCCATCAGTATTACTGTCAGGTTATATTATCTCCATCAGTATTACTGTCAGGTTATATTATCTCCATCAGTATTAATGTCAGGTTATATTATCTCCATCAGTATTACTGTCAGGTTATATTATCTCCAGTATTACTGTCAGGTTATATTATTCCATCTGTCAGGTTATATTATCTCCATCAGTATTACTGTCAGGTTATATTATCTCCATCAGTATTACTGTCAGGTTATATTATCTCCATCAGTATTACTGTCAGGTTATATTATCTCCATCAGTATTAATGTCAGGTTATATTATCTCCATCAGTATTAATGTCAGGTTATATTATCTCCATCAGTATTACTGTCAGGTTATATTATCTCCATCAGTATTACTGTCAGGTTATATTATCTCCATCAGTATTAATGTCAGGTTATATTATCTCCATCAGTATTACTGTCAGGTTATATTATCTCCATCAGTATTAATGTCAGGTTATATTATCTCCATCAGTATTAATGTCAGGTTATATTATCTCCATCAGTATTACTGTCAGGTTATATTATCTCCATCAGTATTACTGTCAGGTTATATTATCTCCATCAGTATTACTGTCAGGTTATATTATCTCCATCAGTATTACTGTCAGGTTATATTATCTCCATCAGTATTACTGTCAGGTTATATTATCTCCATCAGTATTAATGTCAGGTTATATTATCTCCATCAGTATTACTGTCAGGTTATATTATCTCCATCAGTATTACTGTCAGGTTATATTATCTCCATCAGTATTACTGTCAGGTTATATTATCTCCATCAGTATTACTGTCAGGTTATATTATCTCCATCAGTATTCATGTCAGGTTATATTATCTCCATTAATGTCAGGTTATATTATTATATTATGTCAGGTTATATTATCTCCATCAGTATTACTGTCAGGTTATATTATTCCATCAGTATTACTGTAGGTTATATTAGTATTACTGTCAGGTTATATTATCTCCATCAGTATTAATGTCAGGTTATATTATCTCCATCAGTATTAATGTCAGGTTATATTATCTCCATCAGTATTAATGTCAGGTTATATTATCTCCATCAGTATTACTGTCAGGTTATATTATCTCCATCAGTATTACTGTCAGGTTATATTATCTCCATCAGTATTAATGTCAGGTTATATTATCTCCATCAGTATTAATGTCAGGTTATATTATCTCCATCAGTATTACTGTCAGGTTATATTATCTCCATCAGTATTACTGTCAGGTTATATTATCTCCATCAGTATTAATGTCAGGTTATATTATCTCCATTATTAGTATTACTGTCAGGTTATATTATCTCCATCAGTATTACTGTCAGGTTATATTATCTCCATCAGTATTACTGTCAGGTTATATTATCTCCATCAGTATTACTGTCAGGTTATATTATCTCCATCAGTATTACTGTCAGGTTATATTATCTCCATCAGTATTACTGTCAGGTTATATTATCTCCATCAGTATTACTGTCAGGTTATATTATCTCCATCAGTATTACTGTCAGGTTATATTATCTCCATCAGTATTACTGTCAGGTTATATTATCTCCATCAGTATTACTGTCAGGTTATATTATCTCATCATCAGTATTACTGTCAGGTTATATTATCTCCATCAGTATTACTGTCAGGTTATATTATCTCCATCAGTATTACTGTCAGGTTATATTATCTCCATCAGTATTACTGTCAGGTTATATTATCTCCATCAGTATTACTGTCAGGTTATATTATCTCCATCAGTATTACTGTCAGGTTATATTATCTCCATCAGTATTACTGTCAGGTTATATTATCTCCATCAGTATTACTGTCAGGTTATATTATCTCCATCAGTATTACTGTCAGGTTATATTATCTCCATCAGTATTACTGTCAGGTTATATTATCTCCATCAGTATTACTGTCAGGTTATATTATCTCCATCAGTATTAATGTCAGGTTATATTATCTCCATCAGTATTACTGTCAGGTTATATTATCTCCATCAGTATTAATGTCAGGTTATATTATCTCCATCAGTATTACTGTCAGGTTATATTATCTCCATCAGTATTAATGTCAGGTTATATTATCTCCATCAGTATTACTGTCAGGTTATATTATCCATCCATCAGTATTAATGTCAGGTTATATTATCTCCATCAGTATTACTGTCAGGTTATATTATCTCCATCAGTATTACTGTCAGGTTATATTATCTCCATCAGTATTACTGTCAGGTTATATTATCTCCATCAGTATTACTGTCAGGTTATATTATCTCCATCAGTATTACTGTCAGGTTATATTATCTCCATATATTACTGTCAGGTTATATTATCTCCATCAGTATTAATGTCAGGTTATATTATCTCCATCAGTATTACTGTCAGGTTATATTATCTCCATCAGTATTACTGTCAGGTTATATTATCTCCATCAGTATTAATGTCAGGTTATATTATCTCCATCAGTATTATGTCAGGTTATATTATCTCCATCAGTATTACTGTCAGGTTATATTATCTCCATCAGTATTACTGTCAGGTTATATTATCTCCATCAGTATTACTGTCAGGTTATATTATCTCCATCAGTATTACTGTCAGGTTATATTATCTCCATCAGTATTAATGTCAGGTTATATTATCTCCATCAGTATTACTGTCAGGTTATATTATCTCCATCAGTATTACTGTCAGGTTATATTATCTCCATCAGTATTAATGTCAGGTTATATTATCTCCATCAGTATTAATGTCAGGTTATATTATCTCCATCAGTATTACTGTCAGGTTATATTATCTCCATCAGTATTAATGTCAGGTTATATTATCTCCATCAGTATTACTGTCAGGTTATATTATCTCCATCAGTATTACTGTCAGGTTATATTATCTCCATCAGTATTACTGTCAGGTTATATTATCTCCATCAGTATTACTGTCAGGTTATATTATCTCCATCAGTATTAATGTCAGGTTATATTATCTCCATCAGTATTACTGTCAGGTTATATTATTATTATTACTGTCAGGTTATATTATCTCCATCAGTATTACTGTCAGGTTATATTATCTCCATCAGTATTACTGTCAGGTTATATTATCTCCATCAGTATTACTGTCAGGTTATATTATCTCCATCAGTATTACTGTCAGGTTATATTATCTCCATCAGTATTACTGTCAGGTTATATTATCTCCATCAGTATTACTGTCAGGTTATATTATCTCCATCAGTATTACTGTCAGGTTATATTATCTCCATCAGTATTAATGTCAGGTTATATTATCTCCATCAGTATTACTGTCAGGTTATATTATCTCCATCAGTATTACTGTCAGGTTATATTATCTCCATCAGTATTACTGTCAGGTTATATTATCTCCATCAGTATTAATGTCAGGTTATATTATCTCCATCAGTATTACTGTCAGGTTATATTATCTCCATCAGTATTACTGTCAGGTTATATTATCTCCATCAGTATTACTGTCAGGTTATATTATCTCCATCAGTATTACTGTCAGGTTATATTATCTCCATCAGTATTAATGTCAGGTTATATTATCTCCATCAGTATTACTGTCAGGTTATATTATCTCCATCAGTATTACTGTCAGGTTATATTATCTCCATCAGTATTAATGTCAGGTTATATTATCTCCATCAGTATTACTGTCAGGTTATATTATCTCCATCAGTATTCTGTCAGGTTATATTATCTCCATCAGTATTACTGTCAGGTTATATTATCTCCATCAGTATTACTGTCAGGTTATATTATCTCCATCAGTATTACTGTCAGGTTATATTATCTCAGGTATTTATATTATCTCCATCAGTATTAATGTCAGGTTATATTATCTCCATCAGTATTAATGTCAGGTTATATTATCTCCATCAGTATTAATGTCAGGTTATATTATCTCCATCAGTATTACTGTCAGGTTATATTATCTCCATCAGTATTACTGTCAGGTTATATTATCTCCATCAGTATTACTGTCAGGTTATATTATCTCCATCAGTATTACTGTCAGGTTATATTATCTCCATCAGTATTACTGTCAGGTTATATTATCTCCATCAGTATTAATGTCAGGTTATATTATCTCCATCAGTATTACTGTCAGGTTATATTATCTCCATCAGTATTACTGTCAGGTTATATTATCTCCATCAGTATTACTGTCAGGTTATATTATCTCCATCAGTATTACTGTCAGGTTATATTATCTCCATCAGTATTACTGTCAGGTTATATTATCTCCATCAGTATTACTGTCAGGTTATATTATCTCCATCAGTATTACTGTCAGGTTATATTATCTCCATCAGTATTACTGTCAGGTTATATTATCTCCATCAGTATTACTGTCAGGTTATATTATCTCCATCAGTATTACTGTCAGGTTATATTATCTCCATCAGTATTACTGTCAGGTTATATTATCTCATCATCAGTATTAATGTCAGGTTATATTATCTCCATCAGTATTACTGTCAGGTTATATTATCTCCATCAGTATTATGTCAGGTTATATTATCTCCATCAGTATTACTGTCAGGTTATATTATCTCCATCAGTATTACTGTCAGGTTATATTATCTCCATCAGTATTACTGTCAGGTTATATTATCTCCATCAGTATTAATGTCAGGTTATATTATCTCCATCAGTATTACTGTCAGGTTATATTATCTCCATCAGTATTACTGTCAGGTTATATTATCATCAGTATTACTGTCAGGTTATATTATCTCCATCTGTCAGGTTATATTATCTCCATCAGTATTACTGTCAGGTTATATTATCTCCATCATCAGTTATATTACTGTCAGGTTATATTATCTCCATCAGTATTACTGTCAGGTTATATTATCTCCATCAGTATTAATGTCAGGTTATATTATCTCCATCAGTATTACTGTCAGGTTATATTATCTCCATCAGTATTACTGTCAGGTTATATTATCTCCATCAGTATTACTGTCAGGTTATATTATCTCCATCAGTATTACTGTCAGGTTATATTATCTCCATCAGTATTACTGTCAGGTTATATTATCTCCATCAGTATTAATGTCAGGTTATATTATCTCCATCAGTATTACTGTCAGGTTATATTATCTCCATCAGTATTAATGTCAGGTTATATTATCTCCATCAGTATTATGTCAGGTTATATTATCTCCATCAGTATTACTGTCAGGTTATATTATCTCCATCAGTATTACTGTCAGGTTATATTATCTCCATCAGTATTACTGTCAGGTTATATTATCTCCATCAGTATTAATGTCAGGTTATATTATCTCCATCAGTATTACTGTCAGGTTATATTATCTCATATTACTGTCAGGTTATATTATCTCCATCAGTATTACTGTCAGGTTATATTATCTCCATCAGTATTACTGTCAGGTTATATTATCTCCATCAGTATTAATGTCAGGTTATATTATCTCCATCAGTATTACTGTCAGGTTATATTGTCAGGTTATATTATCTCCATCAGTATTACTGTCAGGTTATATTACCATCAGTATTACTGTCAGGTTATATTATTATATTATCTCCATCAGTATTACTGTCAGGTTATATTATCTCCATCAGTATTACTGTCAGGTTATATTATCTCCATCAGTATTACTGTCAGGTTATATTATCTCCATCAGTATTACTGTCAGGTTATATTATCTCCATCAGTATTACTGTCAGGTTATATTATCTCCATCAGTATTACTGTCAGGTTATATTATCTCCATCAGTATTACTGTCAGGTTATATTATCTCCATCAGTATTACTGTCAGGTTATATTATCTCCATCAGTATTACTGTCAGGTTATATTATCTCCATCAGTATTAATGTCAGGTTATATTATCTCCATCAGTATTACTGTCAGGTTATATTATCTCCATCAGTATTACTGTCAGGTTATATTATCTCATCAGTATTAATGTCAGGTTATATTATCTCCATCAGTATTACTGTCAGGTTATATTATCTCCATCAGTATTACTGTCAGGTTATATTTAGGTTATTATCTCCATCAGTATTACTGTCAGGTTATATTATCTCCATCAGTATTAATGTCAGGTTATATTATCTCCATCAGTATTACTGTCAGGTTATATTATCTCCATCAGTATTAATGTCAGGTTATATTATCTCCATCAGTATTACTGTCAGGTTATATTATCTCCATCAGTATTACTGTCAGGTTATATTATCTCCATCAGTATTACTGTCAGGTTATATTATCTCCATCAGTATTAATGTCAGGTTATATTATCTCCATCAGTATTACTGTCAGGTTATATTATCTCCATCAGTATTACTGTCAGGTTATATTATCTCCATCAGTATTAATGTCAGGTTATATTATCTCCATCAGTATTACTGTCAGGTTATATTATCTCCATCAGTATTACTGTCAGGTTATATTATCTCCATCAGTATTACTGTCAGGTTATATTATCTCCATCAGTATTAATGTCAGGTTATATTATCTCCATCAGTATTACTGTCAGGTTATATTATCTCCATCAGTATTACTGTCAGGTTATATTATCTCATCAGTATTATCAGTATTATCTGTCAGGTTATATTATCTCCATCAGTATTACTGTCAGGTTATATTATCTCCATCAGTATTAATGTCAGGTTATATTATCTCCATCAGTATTAATGTCAGGTTATATTATCTCCATCAGTATTACTGTCAGGTTATATTATCTCCATCAGTATTACTGTCAGGTTATATTATCTCCATCAGTATTACTGTCAGGTTATATTATCTCCATCAGTATTACTGTCAGGTTATATTATCTCCATCAGTATTACTGTCAGGTTATATTATCTCCATCAGTATTACTGTCAGGTTATATTATCTCCATCAGTATTACTGTCAGGTTATATTATCTCCATCAGTATTACTGTCAGGTTATATTATCTCCATCAGTATTACTGTCAGGTTATATTATCTCCATCAGTATTACTGTCAGGTTATATTATCTCCATCAGTATTACTGTCAGGTTATATTATCTCCATCAGTATTACTGTCAGGTTATATTATCTCCATCAGTATTACTGTCAGGTTATATTATCTCCATCAGTATTACTGTCAGGTTATATTATCTCCATCAGTATTAATGTCAGGTTATATTATCTCCATCAGTATTAATGTCAGGTTATATTATCTCCATCAGTATTACTGTCAGGTTATATTATCTCATCAGTATTAATGTCAGGTTATATTATCTCCATCAGTATTACTGTCAGGTTATATTATCTCCATCAGTATTACTGTCAGGTTATATTACTGTCAGGTTATATTATCTCCATCAGTATTACTGTCAGGTTATATTACTGTCAGGTTATATTATCTCCATCAGTATTAATGTCAGGTTATATTATCTCCATCAGTATTACTGTCAGGTTATATTATCTCCATCAGTATTACTGTCAGGTTATATTATTCTCCATCAGTATTACTGTCAGGTTATATTATCTCCATCAGTATTACTGTCAGGTTATATTATCTCCATCAGTATTACTGTCAGGTTATATTATCTCCATCAGTATTAATGTCAGGTTATATTATCTCCATCAGTATTAATGTCAGGTTATATTATCTCCATCAGTATTACTGTCAGGTTATATTATCTCCATCAGTATTACTGTCAGGTTATATTATCTCCATCAGTATTAATGTCAGGTTATATTATCTCCATCAGTATTACTGTCAGGTTATATTATCTCCATCAGTATTAATGTCAGGTTATATTATCTCCATCAGTATTACTGTCAGGTTATATTATCTCCATCAGTATTACTGTCAGGTTATATTATCTCCATCAGTATTACTGTCAGGTTATATTATCTCCATCAGTATTACTGTCAGGTTATATCTCCATCAGTATTAATGTCATCATCAGTATTACTGTCAGGTTATATTATCTCCATCAGTATTAATGTCAGGTTATATTATCTCCATCAGTATTACTGTCAGGTTATATTATCTCCATCAGTATTAATGTCAGGGTTATATTATCTCCATCAGTATTACTGTCAGGTTATATTATCTCCATCAGTATTACTGTCAGGTTATATTATCTCCATCATCAGTATTCCATCTGTCAGGTTATATTATCTCCATCAGTATTACTGTCAGGTTATATTATCTCCATCAGTATTACTGTCAGGTTATATTATCTCCATCAGTATTACTGTCAGGTTATATTATCTCCATCAGTATTACTGTCAGGTTATATTATCTCCATCAGTATTACTGTCAGGTTATATTATCTCCATCAGTATTACTGTCAGGTTATATTATCTCCATCAGTATTACTGTCAGGTTATATTATCTCCATCAGTATTAATGTCAGGTTATATTATCTCCATCAGTATTACTGTCAGGTTATATTATCTCCATCAGTATTACTGTCAGGTTATATTATCTCCATCAGTATTACTGTCAGGTTATATTATCTCCATCAGTATTACTGTCAGGTTATATTATCTCCATCAGTATTACTGTCAGGTTATATTATCTCCATCAGTATTACTGTCAGGTTATATTATCTCCATCAGTATTACTGTCAGGTTATATTATCCATCCATCAGTATTAATGTCAGGTTATATTATCTCCATCAGTATTACTGTCAGGTTATATCTCCATCAGGTTATAATGTCAGGTTATATTATCTCCATCAGTATTACTGTCAGGTTATATTATCTCCATCAGTATTAATGTCAGGTTATATTATCTCCATCAGTATTACTGTCAGGTTATATTATCTCCATCAGTATTACTGTCAGGTTATATTATCTCCATCAGTATTACTGTCAGGTTATATTATCTCCATCAGTATTACTGTCAGGTTATATTATCTCCATCAGTATTAATGTCAGGTTATATTATCTCCATCAGTATTACTGTCAGGTTATATTATCTCCATCAGTATTACTGTCAGGTTATATTATCTCCATCAGTATTAATGTCAGGTTATATTATCTCCATCAGTATTACTGTCAGGTTATATTATCTCCATCAGTATTACTGTCAGGTTATATTATCTCCATCAGTATTAATGTCAGGTTATATTATCTCCATCAGTATTAATGTCAGGTTATATTATCTCCATCAGTATTACTGTCAGGTTATATTATTCCATCAGTATTAATGTCAGGTTATATTATCTCCATCAGTATTACTGTCAGGTTATATTATCTCCATCAGTATTAATGTCAGGTTATATTATCTCCATCAGTATTACTGTCAGGTTATATTATCTCCATCAGTATTAATGTCAGGTTATATTATCTCCATCAGTATTAATGTCAGGTTATATTATCTCATCAGTATTAATGTCAGGTTATATTATCTCCATCAGTATTAATGTCAGGTTATATTATCTCCATCAGTATTACTGTCAGGTTATATTATCTCCATCAGTATTACTGTCAGGTTATATTATCTCCATCAGTATTAATGTCAGGTTATATTATCTCCATCAGGTTATATTACTGTCAGGTTATATTATCTCCATCAGTATTACTGTCAGGTTATATTATCTCCATCAGTATTACTGTCAGGTTATATTATCTCCATCAGTATTAATGTCAGGTTATATTATCTCCATCAGTATTACTGTCAGGTTATATTATCTCCATCAGTATTAATGTCAGGTTATATTATCTCCATCAGTATTACTGTCAGGTTATATTATCTCCATCAGTATTACTGTCAGGTTATATTATCTCCATCAGTATTACTGTCAGGTTATATTATCTCCATCAGTATTACTGTCAGGTTATATTATCTCCATCAGTATTAATGTCAGGTTATATTATCTCCATCAGTATTACTGTCAGGTTATATTATCTCCATCAGTATTACTGTCAGGTTATATTATCTCCATCAGTATTACTGTCAGGTTATATTATCTCCATCAGTATTACTGTCAGGTTATATTATCTCCATCAGTATTACTGTCAGGTTATATTATCTCCATCAGTATTACTGTCAGGTTATATTATCTCCATCAGTATTAATGTCAGGTTATATTATCTCCATCAGTATTACTGTCAGGTTATATTATCTCCATCAGTATTACTGTCAGGTTATATTATCTCCATCAGTATTACTGTCAGGTTATATTATCTCCATCAGTATTACTGTCAGGTTATATTATCTCCATCATCAGTATTACTGTCAGGTTATATTATCTCCATCAGTATTACTGTCAGGTTATATTATCTCCATCAGTATTAATGTCAGGTTATATTATCTCCATCAGTATTACTGTCAGGTTATATTATCTCCATCAGTATTACTGTCAGGTTATATTATCCATCATCAGTATTAATGTCAGGTTATATTATCTCCATCAGTATTACTGTCAGGTTATATTATCTCCATCAGTATTACTGTCAGGTTATATTATCTCCATCAGTATTACTGTCAGGTTATATTATCTCCATCAGTATTAATGTCAGGTTATATTATCTCCATCATCAGTATTAATGTCAGGTTATATTATCTCCATCAGTATTAATGTCAGGTTATATTATCTCCATCAGTATTAATGTCAGGTTATATTATCTCCATCAGTATTACTGTCAGGTTATATTATCTCCATCAGTATTACTGTCAGGTTATATTATCTCCATCAGTATTAATGTCAGGTTATATTATCTCCATCAGTATTACTGTCAGGTTATATTATCTCCATCAGTATTAATGTCAGGTTATATTATCTCCATCAGTATTACTGTCAGGTTATATTATCTCCATCAGTATTACTGTCAGGTTATATTATCTCATCAGTATTACTGTCAGGTTATATTATCTCCATCAGTATTACTGTCAGGTTATATTATCTCATCATCAGTATTACTCAGTATTACTGTCAGGTTATATTATCTCCATCAGTATTACTGTCAGGTTATATTATCTCCAGTGCTATTATTACTGTCAGGTTATATTATCTCCATCAGTATTACTGTCAGGTTATATATTATCTCCATCAGTATTAATGTCAGGTTATATTATCTCCATCAGTATTACTGTCAGGTTATATTATCTCATCATCAGGTTATATTATCTCCATCAGTATTAATGTCAGGTTATATTATCTCCATCAGTATTAATGTCAGGTTATATTATCTCCATCAGTATTACTGTCAGGTTATATTATCTCCATCAGTATTACTGTCAGGTTATATTATCTCATCATCAGGTCCATTACTGTCAGGTTATATTATCTCCATCAGTATTACTGTCAGGTTATATTATCTCCATCATCAGTTATATTACTGTCAGGTTATATTATCTCCATCAGTATTAATGTCAGGTTATATTATCTCCATCAGTATTACTGTCAGGTTATATTATCTCCATCAGTATTAATGTCAGGTTATATTATCTCCATCAGTATTACTGTCAGGTTATATTATCTCCATCAGTATTAATGTCAGGTTATATTATCTCCATCAGTATTAATGTCAGGTTATATTATCTCCATCAGTATTACTGTCAGGTTATATTATCTCATCAGTATTACTGTCAGGTTATATTACTGTCAGGTTATATTATCTCCATCAGTATTACTGTCAGGTTATATTATCTCCATCAGTATTACTGTCAGGTTATATTATCTCCATCAGGTTATATTATCTCCATCAGTATTAATGTCAGGTTATATTATCTCCATCAGTATTACTGTCAGGTTATATTATCTCCATCAGTATTACTGTCAGGTTATATTATTCCATCAGTATTACTGTCAGGTTATATTATCTCCATCAGTATTAATGTCAGGTTATATTATCTCCATCAGTTATATTATTCCATCTGTCAGGTTATATTATCTCATCATCAGTAGTATTACTGTCAGGTTATATTATCTCCATCAGTATTACTGTCAGGTTATATTATCTCCATCAGTATTACTGTCAGGTTATATTATCTCCATCAGTATTACTGTCAGGTTATATTATCTCCATCAGTATTACTGTCAGGTTATATTATCTCCATCAGTATTAATGTCAGGTTATATTATCTCCATCAGTTATATTACTGTCAGGTTATATTATCTCCATCAGTATTACTGTCAGGTTATATTATCTCCATCAGTATTACTGTCAGGTTATATTATCTCCATCAGTATTACTGTCAGGTTATATTATCTCCATCAGTATTACTGTCAGGTTTATTATTATCTCCATCAGGTTATATTATCTTCAGTATTACTGTCAGGTTATATTATCTCCATCAGTATTACTGTCAGGTTATATTATCTCCATCAGTATTAATGTCAGGTTATATTATCTCCATCAGTATTACTGTCAGGTTATATTATCTCCATCAGTATTACTGTCAGGTTATATTATCATCAGTATTAATGTCAGGTTATATTATCTCCATCAGTATTAATGTCAGGTTATATTATCTCCATTATTAGTATTACTGTCAGGTTATATTATCTCCATCAGTATTACTGTCAGGTTATATTATCTCCATCAGTATTAATGTCAGGTTATATTATCTCCATCAGTATTACTGTCAGGTTATATTATCTCCATCAGTATTACTGTCAGGTTATATTATCTCCATCAGTATTACTGTCAGGTTATATTATCTCCATCAGTATTAATGTCAGGTTATATTATCTCATCAGTATTAATGTCAGGTTATATTATCTCCATCAGTATTACTGTCAGGTTATATTATCTCCATCAGTATTACTGTCAGGTTATATTATCTCCATCAGTATTACTGTCAGGTTATATTATCTCCATCAGTATTACTGTCAGGTTATATTATATTATCTCCATCAGTATTACTGTCAGGTTATATTATCTCCATCAGTATTACTGTCAGGTTATATTATCTCCATCAGTATTACTGTCAGGTTATATTATCTCCATCAGTATTACTGTCAGGTTATATTATCTCCATCAGTATTAATGTCAGGTTATATTATCTCCATCAGTATTACTGTCAGGTTATATTATCTCATCAGTATAATGTCAGGTTATTTATCTCATCATCCATTACTGTCAGGTTATATTATCTCCATCAGTATTACTGTCAGGTTTATTACTGTCAGGTTATATTATCTCCATCAGTATTACTGTCAGGTTATATTATCTCCATCAGTATTACTGTCAGGTTATATTATCTCCATCAGTATTACTGTCAGGTTATATTATCTCCATCAGTATTAATGTCAGGTTATATTATCTCCATCAGTATTACTGTCAGGTTATATTATCTCCATCAGTATTACTGTCAGGTTATATTATCTCCATCAGTATTACTGTCAGGTTATATTATCTCCATCAGTATTACTGTCAGGTTATATTATCTCCATCAGTATTAATGTCAGGTTATATTATCTCCATCAGTATTACTGTCAGGTTATATTATCTCCATCAGTATTACTGTCAGGTTATATTATCTCCATCAGTATTACTGTCAGGTTATATTATCTCCATCAGTATTACTGTCAGGTTATATTATCTCCATCAGTATTACTGTCAGGTTATATTATCTCCATCAGTATTACTGTCAGGTTATATTATCTCCATCAGTATTAATGTCAGGTTATATTATCTCCATCAGTATTACTGTCAGGTTATATTATCTCCATCAGTATTACTGTCAGGTTATATTATCTCCATCAGTATTACTGTCAGGTTATATTATCTCCATCAGTATTACTGTCAGGTTATATTATCTCCATCAGTATTAATGTCAGGTTATATTATCTCCATCAGTATTACTGTCAGGTTATATTATCTCATCAGTATTAATGTCAGGTTATATTATCTCCATCAGTATTACTGTCAGGTTATATTATCTCCATCAGTATTACTGTCAGGTTATATTATCTCCATCAGTATTACTGTCAGGTTATATTACTGTCAGGTTATATTATCTCCATCAGTATTAATGTCAGGTTATATTATCTCCATCAGTATTAATGTCAGGTTATATTATCTCCATCAGTATTACTGTCAGGTTATATTATCTCCATCATCAGTATTACTGTCAGGTTATATTATCTCCATCAGTATTACTGTCAGGTTATATTATCTCCATCAGTATTACTGTCAGGTTATATTATCTCCATCAGTATTACTGTCAGGTTATATTATCTCCATCAGTATTACTGTCAGGTTATATTATCTCCATCAGTATTACTGTCAGGTTATATTATCTCCATCAGTATTACTGTCAGGTTATATTATCTCCATCAGTATTAATGTCAGGTTATATTATCTCCATCAGTATTACTGTCAGGTTATATTATCTCCATCATCAGTATTACTGTCAGGTTATATTATCTCCATCAGTATTAATGTCAGGTTATATAATCTCCATCAGTATTACTGTCAGGTTATATTATCTCCATCAATATTAATGTCAGGTTATATTATCTCATCAGTATTAATGTCAGGTTATATTATCTCCATCAGTATTACTGTCAGGTTATATTATCTCCATCAGTATTACTGTCAGGTTATATTATCTCCATCAGTATTACTGTCAGGTTATATTATCTCCATCAGTATTACTGTCAGGTTATATTATCTCCATCAGTATTACTGTCAGGTTATATTATCTCCATCAGTATTAATGTCAGGTTATATTATCTCCATCAGTATTACTGTCAGGTTATATTATCTCCATCAGTATTAATGTCAGGTTATATTATCTCCATCAGTATTACTGTCAGGTTATATTATCTCCATCAGTATTACTGTCAGGTTATATTATCTCCATCATCAGTATTACTGTCAGGTTATATTATCTCCATCAGTATTACTGTCAGGTTATATTATCTCCATCAGTATTAATGTCAGGTTATATTATCTCCATCAGTATTACTGTCAGGTTATATTATCTCATCAGTATTAATGTCAGGTTATATTATCTCCATCAGTATTACTGTCAGGTTATATTATCTCCATCAGTATTACTGTCAGGTTATATTATCTCCATCAGTATTACTGTCAGGTTATATTATCTCCATCAGTATTAATGTCAGGTTATATTATCTCCATCAGTATTACTGTCAGGTTATATTATCTCCATCAGGTTATATTATCTCCATCAGTATTAATGTCAGGTTATATTATCTCCATCAGTATTACTGTCAGGTTATATTATCTCCATCAGTATTACTGTCAGGTTATATTATCTCCATCAGTATTACTGTCAGGTTATATTATTCCATCAGTATTACTGTCAGGTTATATTATCTCCATCAGTATTAATGTCAGGTTATATTATCTCCATCAGTATTACTGTCAGGTTATATTATCTCCATCAGTTATATTATCTCCATCAGTATTACTGTCAGGTTATATTATCTCCATCAGTATTATTATGTCAGGTTATATTATCTCCATCAGTATTACTGTCAGGTTATATTATCTCCCATCAGTATTACTGTCAGGTTATATTATCTCCATCAGTATTACTGTCAGGTTATATTATCTCCATCAGTATTAATGTCAGGTTATATTATCTCCATCAGTATTAATGTCAGGTTATATTATCTCCATCAGTATTAATGTCAGGTTATATTATCTCCATCAGTATTAATGTCAGGTTATATTATCTCCATCAGTATTACTGTCAGGTTATATTATCTCCATCAGTATTACTGTCAGGTTATATTATCTCCATCAGTATTACTGTCAGGTTATATTATCTCCATCAGTATTACTGTCAGGTTATATTATCTCCATCAGTATTACTGTCAGGTTATATTATCTCCATCAGTATTACTGTCAGGTTATATTATCTCCATCAGTATTACTGTCAGGTTATATTATCTCCATCAGTATTACTGTCAGGTTATATTATCTCCATCAGTATTACTGTCAGGTTATATTATCTCCATCAGTATTACTGTCAGGTTATATTATCTCCATCAGTATTACTGTCAGGTTATATTATCTCCATCAGTATTAATGTCAGGTTATATTATCTCCATCAGTATTAATGTCAGGTTATATTATCTCATCAGTATTAATGTCAGGTTATATTATCTCCATCAGTATTAATGTCAGGTTATATTATCTCCATCAGTATTACTGTCAGGTTATATTATCTCCATCAGTATTACTGTCAGGTTATATTATCTCCATCAGTATTACTGTCAGGTTATATTATCTCCATCAGTATTACTGTCAGGTTATATTATCTCCATCAGTTATATTAATGTCAGGTTATATTATCTCCATCAGTATTAATGTCAGGTTATATTATCTCCATCAGTATTACTGTCAGGTTATATTATCTCCATCATCAGTATTACTGTCAGGTTATATTATCTCCATCAGTATTAATGTCAGGTTATATTATCTCCATCATCAGTATTAATGTCAGGTTATATTATCTCATCAGTATTACTGTCAGGTTATATTATCTCCATCAGTATTATTGTCAGGTTATATTATCTCCATCAGTATTACTGTCAGGTTATATTATCTCCATCAGTATTACTGTCAGGTTATATTATCTCATCAGTATTACTGTCAGGTTATATTATCTCCATCAGTATTACTGTCAGGTTATATTATCTCCATCAGTATTACTGTCAGGTTATATTATCTCCATCAGTATTACTGTCAGGTTATATTATCTCCATCAGTATTACTGTCAGGTTATATTATCTCCATCAGTATTAATGTCAGGTTATATTATCTCCATCAGTATTACTGTCAGGTTATATTATCTCCATCAGTATTACTGTCAGGTTATATTATCTCCATCAGTATTACTGTCAGGTTATATTATCTCATCAGTATTACTGTCAGGTTATATTATCTCCATCAGTATTACTGTCAGGTTATATTATCTCCATCAGTATTAATGTCAGGTTATATTATCTCCATCAGTATTACTGTCAGGTTATATTACCTCCATCAGTATTACTGTCAGGTTATATTATCTCCATCAGTATTACTGTCAGGTTATATTATCTCCATCAGTATTACTGTCAGGTTATATTATCTCCATCAGTATTACTGTCAGGTTATATTATCTCCATCAGTATTACTGTCAGGTTATATTATCTCCATCAGTATTACTGTCAGGTTATATTATCTCCATCAGTATTACTGTCAGGTTATATTATCTCCATCAGTATTACTGTCAGGTTATATTATCTCCATCAGTATTACTGTCAGGTTATATTATCTCCATCAGTATTACTGTCAGGTTATATTATCTCCATCAGTATTACTGTCAGGTTATATTATCTCCATCATCAGTATTACTGTCAGGTTATATTATCTCCATCAGTATTACTGTCAGGTTATATTATCTCCATCAGTATTACTGTCAGGTTATATTATCTCCATCATCAGTATTACTGTCAGGTTATATTATCTCCATCAGTATTACTGTCAGGTTATATTATCTCCATCAGTATTACTGTCAGGTTATATTATCTCCATCATCAGTATTACTGTCAGGTTATATTATCTCCATCATCAGTATTACTGTCAGGTTATATTATCTCCATCAGTATTACTGTCAGGTTATATTATCTCCATCAGTATTACTGTCAGGTTATATTATCTCCATCATCAGTATTACTGTCAGGTTATATTATCTCCATCATCAGTATTACTGTCAGGTTATATTATCTCCATCATCAGTATTACTGTCAGGTTATATTATCTCCATCAGTATTACTGTCAGGTTATATTATCTCCATTAGTATTACTGTCAGGTTATATTATCTCATCATCAGTATTACTGTCAGGTTATATTATCTCTTCATTGGTAACTAACTACCAGTTGCTCCCAATACTCCAGACCAGTACCCCCCCCCCTCTCGTCCTCCCCAAACACACCTCCTTTTAAGTCTTTCTTCAGCAGCTGGTAGTGAGTGGTCTTTCCTTTGTTTACAGTGCTTACCGCTAACCTAACCACGGGATCAGACTGAACAGAACCGGTTCCGTTTCCGCATTTTATGAACTGTAAGCAATTTTAAACACTTTAAAAAAGAAAAAGAAAACTAGATAGCTAGCTAGTTACATAGCCACGGTAAACTTCTCCATATGGTTGGAAGTTTTTCACAATATGTCTTAAGAAATGCATTGGCCAGGTGGTGGATTGAGGATATTGAACAGAGAAAAACAAAACGTTTCAGTTAACAATTATAGCTATTATATTTAGTTAGTTAGCTATATATATATATATATATATATATATATATTACTAGATGTGAACAATAAGAAACATAGATTAGCAGAATTAGCCATCTGTGGCTAGCTAATAAACTAGGCTGAACCGGTAGCTAACCATGACAACTGCAGCGACACCGGTACACTTTTAGCCAGCTGTTGTTCTTAATCGCTTTTTGAAAACAATATATAGCTTTTCTTCCTCTGTATCGTCTGCAAACACATTCCGATGAATGCCACGGGTCTTGTGTATTTTTTTTTACTATAATAATTGTGTGTGAAAGATTTAACTTTTGCGGGGTGAATGTCATTTTCTTAACATTTTGTTCGGCCACCTGTACTTTACTTTTGTTGCTAGTCGATTCTCAATCAAACTTTAATTATTCTAGACAGTTTTTTTTGTTGTTTTTATACATTTCAGCGAACTGTTTCTGACTATGATTGACAGCCATGTAAACCAATGACAGGACAGAGAAGTTTCGTGTACACTATCGTTGGCATGGTGACTCGCTGATATTACACGATTCTAGGAAAACGGAGGCGGGACAGTAGTTAAGCACGGGTGGATGCACATTCTAGGTTGTATATATGGATTTTTTTTTGGACCAGCAATTTACGGACAATAATTAAAGTTTGTAAACTATCTTTATATTCATTATAAACACAAAGACTGAAGACTAAATGACGACAGTGCAGTACTATTGATACAATTAACAACTTGTCATTTTTTTCGTTATCGTCTTAGTTTGTTAGATAGGCTTGCTATGGCTACCTAGCTAGCTACTTGTAGCCAGCTAACGTTAACTCAGTTAGCTCTCTATTCTCGTCCTCTCATGCAAAACAAGCTGCTAAGCTTCGCTAGTTCTCTCTTTGACTAAGTTTAGCTCACTTGTAGGTTTATCTGCAGTTAGCAAACATAGTTAGAGGGTGAGGAGAGGAGGCTCTCTTGTTGCCACGCAACTGTATGACCCACTGTCTTCAACACCTGTTGGAAAGGTGAGTCGTGAATTACCGCCCTCGGTTTTGAAATCATCCTTCCCATTGGACAATGCAATGCTTCTAACCCCACCCACGGGCAGGTGTGGTTTTGTGTCAGTGGTTGAGGTACATTCGTTCACCAAGGAGTGTTGGTGGAACTCAGTATTCCTTCCTTGGCATTCTACATGGCATTGCGTTTAAAAAATTGACTTTGGTGTTTATTTATCTCATAGTTCGTTTTCCTTTTATATGACTTCTTGATGGAGTGTATATTTGGGAACTTTCTCTTCTGTCCTGCATGGCTATAAGACAGTGCTTCCTAAACGTCTCGTTGTGTACCCCCAACTGTTCAACTTATTTGATGTATTCCAGTGTTATTCTACTGGTCAACTAAGCACCAAGACCTTCATTGGTAGCCTAGTGGTTAGAGTGTTGGACTAGTAACCGGAAGGTTGCAAGTTCAAACCCCCGAGCTGACAAGGTACAAATCTGTTGTTCTGCCCCTGAACAGGCAGTTAACCAACTGTTCCTAGGCTGTCATTGAAAATAAGAATAAAAAAAAAAACAGCTGGGGGTACTCAAGGAGAGGTTTGGGAAACACTGCTACCAACCCCAATGGTACTGTGCTGACTCAGATGTGTTCCTTTCAGACATGCGACTTTGTTATTATATTATATAATATATTATCCTGTTGTCTGTGTGTTGTATTGGCTACCATCACTCACAATGAGTCCTTGGTGCTGTTTGTCCCTCCTGTCTCTCTGTAGGTGACCCCTGTGACAAGTCACATCATCCACAGAGAGTGGCACCAGCATGGCAGGGCTGGCGTTAGAGTGGAGGGGCTGACGTCATGCTCTCACCCTGCTGACACATTTTTTAGAAAGCCCTCAACACTAGAACGAGAGAGGGAGGAAAAGCCTTAGAGGAAGAGAGGAGAGAGATTAAGCCTCATCAAAAGAAACGAACAGTTCTCTTTCACAATGCATCTCATTGACTTACCATGCCAGTAAAGCTCATTGAATGGAATTGAGAAACTCACATGAGTCTTTTCAACCTCTCTCATCTTCCCTGGTTGTTGTTCTAGGCCCAAATTACAATATGTTCTCAGTCAACATACCTGGAAGCATAATGGTTGGATAAATAACATCAGTTAACTTACCTGGTAACATAAGGGTTGGATAAATAACATCAGTCAACTTACCTGGTAACATAAGGGTTGGATAAATAACATCAGTTAACTTACCTGGTAACATAAGGGTTGGATAAATAACATCAGTCAACTTACCTGGTAACATAAGGGTTGGATAAATAACATCAGTTAACTTACCTGGTAACTAAGGGTTGGATAAATAACATCAGTTAACTTACCTGGTAACATAAGGGTTGGATAAATAACTTCAGTCAACTTACCTGGTAACATAAGGGTTGGATAAATAACTTCAGTCAACTTACCTGGTAACATAAGGGTTGGATAAATAACTTCAGTCAACTTACCTGGTAACATAAGGGTTGGATAAATAACATCAGTTAACTTACCTGGTAACATAAGGGTTGGATAAATAACATTGAATAACAGAACAAAACAATGTTCAGACAGACGGACACCTCGTCCAAGAGACGTCATGGAGGACATGGGGGTCTCACAGCCTTACCCTCGCCTCCTCACCCCCACCAGGGTGGGTGTATCCGGGGGGTGGAGGTGGCCCGCGGGAGGGCAGGGTATGGGTTCACCCTCTCTGGCCAGGGCCCCTGTGTCCTCAACTGCATTCTGAAAGGAAGTCCGGCGGACTACGTGGGTCTCCGCTCCGGTGACCACATCCTGTCCGTGAACGACATAAACGTCTCCAAGGCTTCGCACGAGGACGTCGTCAAGCTGATTGGCCGATGCACGGGGGTTCTGCTGTTGGTCGTCGCCGAGGGAGACCGGGGTGGCCGTCGTCACGGACACGGCGGTACCAACCGCAACCGTCGCCACGGGAACAATTCAGGAAGTCCAGCCGGAGGAGCGGCAGCCGCCGCGGACTCGTGCTCCAGCGACGAGGAGTTGTGTGGTTTCCATAACAGCAGCAGCGGAGGAGGAAACAACAAAAACGTGAAGCCTGGTTCCCGTGGTAACAGCGCCAGCGGAGGAGGAGGAGGAGGGGGTGGTGGCTGGTTCAAGCCCAAGCTGGACTCTAAGACCCTGGGTATTAACAGGGCAGAGAGGGTGGTGGCGGAGATGCAGTCTGGAGGAATATTCAACATGATCTTTGACAACTCTTCACACTCCTCCAGCAGCTCAGAGAAAGGTAGACATCAACCTGTTTTAATATAGCATGATTTAAAAAAAAAATATATACTGTATGACATCACATTTTTGGGCTGGTTTCCCCAGACTTAGTTTGATGGAGATTCTCAATTGAAAATGCTTTTTAGTCCAGGACTAACTAGGCTTAATCTGTGTCTGGTAAACCGGCCCTTTATGTGTGTTTCTGCATAATGTACCACCATGCTCAAATAAACTGAACCTAAACCTTACCTTGACCCTAAACCTAATCCTAAAGACAGGGTCATCGCTCCTCCTCCTCCTCCTCCCCGTGCCTCCTCTTCCTCGTCTGCGTCGGCCAAGCCTGCGAGGCCCCTGTCAGAGCCAGAGTTCCCCCCGTACCATAAGGGCCGTTCCCATAGCAACCCCAACCTGCTCTCTGAGGAGGAGATGGACAGGGTTCTAATGGCCGACGACTCAGTGTTCCTGGACGGGTTCCATCTGCAGGAGGCAGAGATCCAGGTGTGTGTGTGTGTGTGTCCCAAAAGGAACTATGTTCCCTGTATAGTGCATTACTGTTGACCAGAGCCCCACACAACTACATTATCAGCTAGGTATGATACCCACACAACTACATTATCAGCTAGGTATGATACCCACACAGCTACATTATCAGCTAGTTTTGATACCCACACAGCTACATTATCAGCTAGGTATGATACCCACACAGCTACATTATCAGCTAGGTATGATACCCACACAGCTACATTATCAGCTAGGTTTGATACCCAACACAGCTAACATTATCAGCTAGGTATGACACAGCTACCCATTATCACAGTATGATACCCACACAACATTATCAGCTAGGTATGATACCCACACAGCTACATTATCAGCTAGGTATGATACCCACACAGCTACATTATCAGCTAGGTTTGATACCCACACAGCTACATTATCAGCTAGGTATGATACCCACACAGCTACATTATCAGCTAGGTATGATACCCACACAGCTACATTATCAGCTAGGTTTGATACCCACACAACTAAATTATCAGCTAGGTTTAATAACCACACAGCTACATTATCAGCTAGGTATGATACCCACACAGCTACATTATCAGCTAGGTATGATACCCACACAGCTACATTATCAGCTAGGTATGATACCCACACAGCTACATTATCAGCTAGGTATGATACCCACACAGCTACATTGAATCAGCTAGGTTTACCCACACAGCTACATTATCAGGGTTGGTTGGTTTACCCTACACAGCTCAGCTTGGTTTATTGATACCCACACATCATTGAATTGGCTAGGTATGATACCCACACAGCTACATTATCAGCTAGGTATGATACAATGGTTGGTGGGTTGGTTGGTACATTATCAGCTAGGTTTGATACCCACACAGTGGGTTACATTATCAGCTAGGTTTGATACCCACACAGCTACATTATCAGCTAGGTTATGTTTATTCAGCTACATTATCAGCTAGGTTTGATTTTACACATTGAAGCTAGGTTGGTTAGTTTCAGTGAATATTTTTACAATATATTTTGTTTCTCCTCCTTCCAGGTGTTTATTGAATGGTTGGAGGTGGAAGGGGAGGACTTCTCCCTGGAGCCCAGCGAGGGGATCCTGAACGTGGGTATGATGGTAGGGTACCTGGGCTCCATAGAGCTGGCCTCTAGTTTAGGAGCTAGTCTGGAGAGTGACAGTCTGCAGGCCATCAGAGGAAGCATGAGACGACTCAGGGCTGAACAGAAGATACACTCCCTGGTCCTCATGAAGGTACAGGGCGCTTTGGATTGATTGAATGGTTGGTGGGTTGGTTGGTTTATTGAATGGTTGGTGGGTTGGTTGGTTTATTGAATGGTTGGTGGGTTAGTTGGTTTATTGAATGGTTGGTTGGTTAGTTGGTTTATTGAATGGTTGGTGGGGTTTGGTTGGTTTTATTGAATGGTTGGTTGGGTTGGTTGGTTCATTGATTGAATGGTTGGTTGATTGAATGGTTGTTGGTTGGTTGGTTCATTGATTGAATGGTTGGTTGATTGGTTAGTTGGTTGGTTGGTTTGGGTTGGTTCATTGATTGAATGGTTGGTTGGTTGGTTTGGTTGTTGGTTCATTGATTGAATGTTCATTGATTGAATGGTTGGTTGGTTGGTTTGGGTTGGTTCATTGATTGAATGGTTGGTTGGTTTGGGTTGGTTCATTGATTGAATGGTTGGTTGGTTTGGGTTGGTTCATTGATTGAATGGTTGGTTGGTTTGGGTTGGTTCATTGATTGAATGGTTGGTTGGTTTGGGTTGGTTCATTGATTGAATGGCTGGTTGGTTTGGGTTGGTTCATTGAGATGTTTATATGTCATATCACTAAATTGTGCTCTAACCTGTGGGTGGGTCCTTGGGTCGTTGTTGCAAAAACAGACATTCTCTGTTTCCTTCGGGAAAGAAGGACAATAAAGTCCTTCTTCTTGGAATAGAGGACGGTGTGTTTCTAAAACAGAAGGGATTGTATCGTTTGTTATATGATGTTCTTCCCAGGTGATGCACGATTGTGTGCGGCTGTGCAGTGACAGGAGACAGGTCCTTGCTACCTACCCTGCCGAAAAGCTAGCCTTCAGCGCCTGTTGCCCCGACGACCGACGCTTCTTCGGACTGGTCACCATGCAGGCCACCCATGACGACGACGGTCACTATGGCAATGGTAACCGGGAGGAAGAGGGCGGGCTGAGGACTTCCTGTCACGTGTTCATAGTCGACCCGGAACTCTGTCATCACCAGGTAGGGTTGGACAAAAGGTCAAAGAAGAAGAAAAATAAACAAACTGTTTATTTGACCTCTGACCCCCAGCTAATAATAACATCCATATTAAAAACGGACCGATTTTAACATTTACAAACTAGAAGTTATTTAAAATATTTTTTTGGGGGGGGTGGTGTCCTAGAGTCCTGGGCCCAGTTTCCCAAAAGCATCTTAAGGCTAAGTTTGTCGTTAGAACGTTCGTAGGAGCTTCGTTATTAAATCTCCCGAGATGTTTCCCTAAAGCGTCTTAAGGCTAAGTTCGTCATTAGAACGTTCGTAGGGGAGCTTCGTTATTAAATCTCCCGAGATGTTTCCCAAACCCACCGTTATTAACGTTGCACCTGAAAACAGTCGTAATCTAACGCCTGGCCTCAGACCACTCGTGGAACAGCTGAGTGAGTAGCTAGAGCCTTTTTTTTCCCACCTTCATTTAGTAACACAGAAGACCTCCACTAAACATAAAAACACATAGTTTATCAGTCTCTGCATGACCACTGATAAGTTCAGAACGAAATTGACAAAAAAATACAAAAAGTTGCCAATTCCTTTCCAATTGATACAAACAAACGACGTATAAAGATATGCTTCAAATGAAAACTCAGATGACTGTATTAAAATATAAACACACTTTGTGCAAAAAAGGGTCAACGCAGATAGTCCATGTAGTTATTGGGTTAACTATTTAACTAACTCTTTAGTGGTCTCAGGCCTTTGGGAAGCTGTTCGGTGTCCTGTTGGTTCCAGACTTGGTGCATCGGTTCTGCTTGCCGTGCGGTAGCAAAGAGAACAGTTTATGACTTGGGCAGCTGGAGTCTTTGACAATGTTTAGGGTTCCTTTCCTCTGACACCGCCTGGTATAGAGGTCCTGGATGGCCGGGAGCTCGGCTCCATTGATTTTCTGGATCTTAAGCATCACCATCTGTAGCGCCTTGCGGTCGGCTATAGGACTATTATAGTCATATTGAAATACATTTCACCTTCAATCAATTGACTTCTATTTTGCTACTTGTAGGCTACTGTCTGTAATTTGTCTCAATATATTTCATGATGTGTAGCCTAACATGTGTGCAATGATGTGCCAAATCTGTGATTTAATGCCTTTTTATTGGGTAAGCATTAGAATGAGACACCTCAATATTTACAGACGTTGGTGGTAATATTTGTTTATATATTTTTTTATTTCACCTTTATTTAACCAGGTAGGACTAGTTGAGAACACCTTTATTTAACCAGGTAGGCTAGTTGAGAACACCTTTATTTAACCAGGTAGGCTAGTTGAGAACACCTTTATTTAACCAGGTAGGCTAGTTGAGAACACCTTTATTTAACCAGGTAGGCTAGTTGAGAACACCTTTATTTAACCAGGTAGGCTAGTTGAGAACACCTTTATTTAACCAGGTAGGCTAGTTGAGAACACCTTTATTTAACCAGGTAGGCTAGTTGAGAACACCTTTATTTAACCAGGTAGGCTAGTTGAGAACACCTTTATTTAACCAGGTAGGCTAGTTGAGAACACCTTTATTTAACCAGGTAGGCTAGTTGAGAACACCTTTATTTAACCAGGTAGGCTAGTTGAGAACACCTTTATTTAACCAGGTAGGCTAGTTGAGAACACCTTTATTTAACCAGGTAGGCTAGTTGAGAACACCTTTATTTAACCAGGTAGGCTAGTTGAGAACACCTTTATTTAACCAGGTAGGCTAGTTGAGAACACCTTTATTTAACCAGGTAGGCTAGTTGAGAACACCTTTATTTAACCAGGTAGGCTAGTTGAGAACACCTTTATTTAACCAGGTAGGCTAGTTGAGAACACCTTTATTTAACCAGGTAGGCTAGTTGAGAACACCTTTATTTAACCAGGTAGGCTAGTTGAGAACACCTTTATTTAACCAGGTAGGCTAGTTGAGAACACCTTTATTTAACCAGGTAGGCTAGTTGAGAACACCTTTATTTAACCAGGTAGGACTAGTTGAGAACACCTTTATTTAACCAGGTAGGCTAGTTGTGAACAGATTTAACACAGGTAGGACTAGTTGAGAAACCTTTATTTAACCAGGTAGGCTAGTTGAGAACACCTTTATTTAACCAGGTAGGCTAGTTGAGAAATAATTTAACCAGTTAGGTAGTTGAGAACACCTTTATTTAACCAGGTAGGCTAGTTGAGAACACCTTTATTTAACCAGGTAGGATAGTTGAGAACACCTTTATTTAACCAGGTAGGATAGTTGAGAACACCTTTATTTAACCAGGTAGGCTAGTTGAGAACACCTTTATTTAACCAGGTAGGCTACTGGTTGGAACATTTATTTAACCAGTAGATAGTTGAGAACACCTTTATTTAACCAGGTAGATAAAGAACACCTTTGGAACCAGGTAGGCTAGTTGAGAACACCTTTAGATAACCAGGTAGGCTGGTTGGAACACCTTTATTTAACCAGGTAGATAAGTTGAGAACACCTTTATTTAACCAGGTAGGCTAGTTGAGAACACCTTTATTTAACCAGGTAGGCAGTTGGAACACCTTTATTTAACCAGGTAGGCTAGTTGAGAACACCTTTATTTAACCAGGTAATGTTCCCAGTTGAGAACACCTTTATTTAACCAGGTAGGCTAGTTGAGAACACCTTTATTTAACCAGGTAGGATAGTTGAGAACACCTTTATTTAACCAGGTAGGCTAGTTGAGAACACCTTTATTTAACCAGGTAGGCTAGTTGAGAACACCTTTATTTAACCAGGTAGGCTAGTTGAGAACAAGTTCTCATTTGCAACCACCTGGCCAAGATAAGAGCTTAGCAGTGTGAACAGACAACACAGAGTTACACATGGAGTAAACAATTAACATGTCAATTCTAAGAGCTGATCCGTAGATAAAGTATTCTGAAATGTTATAATGTTAAGGTAAGATTTAAATGGAGAAAACTTCCCCAGTAGATAACAAATGGTCTTACTGGTCCTGGAATGTTCCCAGTAGATAAAGAGGACTTACTGGTCCTGGAATGTTCCCAGTAGATAAAGAGAACTTAATGGTTCTGGAATGTTACCAGTAGATAAAGAGGTCTTACTGGTTCTGGAATGTTCCCAGTAGATAAAGAGGACATACTGGTTCTGGAATGTTCCCAGTAGATAAAGAGGTCTTACTGGTTCTGGAATGTTCCCAGTAGATAAAGAGGACTTACTGGAATGTTCCCAGTAGATAAAGAGGACTTACTGGTTCTGGAATGTTCCCAGTAGATAAAGAGGACTTACTGGTTCTGGAATGTTCCCAGTAGATAAAGAGGACTTACTAGTTCTGGAATGTTCCCAGTAGATAAAGAGGACTTACTGGTCCTGGAATGTTCCCAGTAGATAAAGAGAACTTACTGGTTCTGGAATGTTCCCAGTAGATAAAGAGGTCTTACTGGTTCTGGAATGTTCCCAGTAGATAAAGAGGACATACTGGTTCTGGAATGTTCCCAGTAGATAAAGAGGTCTTACTGGTTCTGGAATGTTCCCAGTAGATAAAGAGGACTTACTGGAATGTTCCCAGTAGATAAAGAGGACTTACTGGTTCAGGAATGTTCCCAGTAGATAAAGAGAACTTACTGGTTCTGGAATGTTCCCAGTAGATAAAGAGGACTTACTGGTTCTGGAATGTTCCCAGTAGATAAAGAGGACTTACTAGTTCTGGAATGTTCCCAGTAGTTAAAGAGGACTTACTGGTTCTGGAATGTTCCCAGTAGATAGAGAGGACTTACTGGTTCTGGAATGATCCCAGTAGATAAAGAGGACTTACTGGTTCTGGAATGTTCCCAGTAGATAAAGATGACTTACTGGTTCTGGAATGTTCCCAGTAGATAAAGAGGTCTTACTGGTTCTGGAATGTTCCCAGTAGATAAAGAGGACATACTGGTTCTGGAATGTTCCCAGTAGATAAAGAGGACTTACTGGTTCTGGAATGTTCCCAGTAGATAGAGAGGACTTACTGGTTCTGGAATGATCCCAGTAGATAAAGAGGACTTACTGGTTCTGGAATGTTCCCAGTAGATAAAGATGACTTACTGGTTCTGGAATGTTCCCAGTAGATAAAGATAACTTACTGGTTCTGGAATGTTCCCAGTAGATAAAGAGAACTTACTGGTTCTGGGATGTTCCCAGTAGATAAAGAGGACTTACTGGTTCTGGAATGTTCCCAGTAGATAAAGAGAACTTACTGGTTCTGGAATGTTCCCAGTAGATAAAGAGGACTTACTGGTTCTGGAATGTTCCCAGTAGATAAAGAGGACTTACTGGTTCTGGAATGTTCCCAGTAGATAAAGAGAACTTACTGGTTCTGGAATGTTCCCAGTAGATAAAGAGAACTTACTGGTTCTGGAATGTTCCCAGTAGATAAAGAGGACTTACTGGTTCTGGAATGTTCCCAGTAGATAAAGAGGACTTACTGGTTCTGGAATGTTCCCAGTAGATAAAGAGAACTTACTGGTTCTGGAATGTTCCCAGTAGATAAAGAGAACTTACTGGTTCTGGAATGTTCCCAGTAGATAAAGAGAACTTACTGGTTCTGGAATGTTCCCAGTAGATAAAGAGAACTTACTGGTTCTGGAATGTTCCCAGTAGATAAAGAGGTCTTACTGGTTCTGGAATGTTCCCAGTAGATAAAGAGGACTTACTGGTTCTGGAATGTTCCCAGTAGATAAAGAGGACTTACTGGTTCTGGAATGTTCCCAGTAGATAAAGAGGACTTACTAGTTCTGGAATGTTCCCAGTAGATAAAGAGGACTTACTGGTTCAGGAATGTTCCCAGTAGATAAAAGAGGACTTACTGGTTCTGGAATGTTCCCAGTAGATAAAGAGGACTTACTGGTTCTGGAATGTTCCCAGTAGATAAAGAGGACTTACTGGTTCTGGAATGTTCCCAGTAGATAAAGAGGACTTACTGGTTCTGGAATGTTCCCAGTAGATAAAGAGGACTTACTGGTTCTGGAATGTTCCCAGTAGATAAAGAGGACTTACTGGTTCTGGAATGTTCCCAGTAGATAAAAGATGACTTACTGGTTCTGGAATGTTCCCAGTAGATAAAGATAACTTACTGGTTCTGGAATGTTCCCAGTAGATAAAGAGAACTTACTGGTTCTGGAATGTTCCCAGTAGATAAAGAGGACTTACTGGTTCTGGAATGTTCCCAGTAGATAAAGAGAACTTACTGGTTCTGGAATGTTCCCAGTAGATAAAGAGGACTTACTGGTTCTGGAATGTTCCCAGTAGATAAAGAGAACTTACTGGTTCTGGAATGTTCCCAGTAGATAAAGAGAACTTACTGGTTCTGGAATGTTCCCAGTAGATAAAGAGAACTTACTGGTTCTGGAATGTTCCCAGTAGATAAAGAGAACTTACTGGTTCTGGAATGTTCCCAGTAGATAAAGAACTTACTGGTTCTGGAATGTTCCCAGTAGATAAAGAGAACTTACTGGTTCTGGAATGTTCCCAGTAGATAAAGAGAACTTACTGGTTCTGGAATGTTCCCAGTAGATAAAGAGGACTTACTGGTTCTGGAATGTTCCCAGTAGATAAAGAGGACTTACTGGTTCTGGAATGTTCCCAGTAGATAAAGAGAACTTACTGGTTCTGGAATGTTCCCAGTAGATAAAGAGAACTTACTGGTTCTGGAATGTTCCCAGTAGATAAAGAGAACTTACTGGTTCTGGAATGTTCCCAGTAGATAAAGAGAACTTACTGGTTCTGGAATGTTCCCAGTGGATAAAGAGAACTTACTGGTTCTGGAATGTTCCCAGTAGATAAAGAGAACTTACTGGTTCTGGAATGTTCCCAGTAGATAAAGAGAACTTACTGGTTCTGGAATGTTCCCAGTGGATAAAGAGAACTTACTGGTTTAAATTCTTCAACAACAAATAGGGGGAAGAAAAACATTCTAAATGGGATTCAGGAGTTGATTTATTTTGATAACGACTCAGACTGTAAACTGAATATTAATGTCAACCGTAATTCACTACTATAGATAAAACCTACCATAAATATGCTAAAATACCATATTTTCAGAGGGGTTGGAATAACCAGTTGTAAATCTGTGTCCATTGGACAGTAAAGTAACCTCCTCCTTCCTCTAGGTCCATGTGGGTGTGGCCAGGAGGTTTGGGTTTGGAGTGTACCCTGATCCTGATACTGGAGGGTGTCTGGAGTTCCCCCCTACCTCCCAGCCTCTGCTCCAGTTTGTGTCTGTTCTCTACCGGGACATGGGGGAGAGCATCGAGGGGGTCCGGGCGCGGGCGTTCGTTGATCGGAATGACCCACAGCAGGTAGCGTTGTTTAGTTCTGTTTATCATCTGTTGTTCTTGGACCTTCAATCCACATGGATGTTGTTTTTCTTTTACTGTCTTGTTTAGTTTAGTAGAGCTTTGTTTGACAGAACTGTCATGTTCAAATGCCCACACTGGAGTGCCAGGTGGGCCAGTTTTATTTTGGGACTCTGCTATTGGTTTATTAATGCCAGACAAGCTCAACAAGGCATAGAGAAATGATTAGAAATATGTTTCAAGTATTTGAAATCCAGGTCTAAATGTTATTTATTCATCACTTTTCAATTATTATTATTGTTGTTGTTGTTATAATTGTTAATGTTATTGTTATTATTGTATTGGTTATTATTGTATTGGTTATTGTTGTATTGGTTATTACTGTATTGGTTATTACTGTATTGGTTATTATTGTATTGGTTATTATTGTATTGGTTATTGTTGTATTGGTTATTACTGTATTGGTTATTACTGTATTGGTTATTATTGTAGGTTGTTATTATTTATTGTTATTGTTGTATTGGTTATTTGTATTGTTATTACTGTTATTGGTTATTGTTGTATTTGTTATTGTTGTAGCTTTGTTTATTACTGTATTGTTATGTATTGGTTATTGTTGTTATTATTACTTATTGGTTATTCTTATTGGTTTATTACTGTACAAGTTATTATTGTTGTTATTATTATTGTTATTGTTATTATTATTATTATTATTATTGTTATTATTGTTGTTGTTATTATTACTTTTGTTATTATTATTATTGTTATTATTGTTGTTGTTATTATTATTGTTTATTATTATTATTATTGTTATTATTGTTATTATTATTATTGTTATTATTATTATTTATTGTTATTATTTGTTATTATTATTGGTTATTATTATTATTGTTATTATTATTATTGTTATTATTGTTGTTATTATTATTATTATTGTTATTATTGTTGTTGTTGTTATTATTGTTATTATTATTGTTATTTATTATTATTATTGTTGTTGTTATTATTATTGTTATTATTGTTGTTATTGTTATTATTGTTATTATTTATTGTATTGTTATTATTGTTGTTATTATTATTATTGTTATTATTATTGTTGTATTATTATTATTATTATTGTTATTGTTGTTGTTATTATTATTATTGTTATTATTATATTGGTTATTATTATTATTATTGTTGTTATTATTATTATTATTGTTATTGTTATTATTGTTGTTGTTATTATTATTATTATTATTATTATTATTATTGTTATTATTATTATTATTATTATTATTATTATTGTTATTATTATTATTATTGTTATTATTGTTGTTGTTATTATTATTATTGTTATTATTATTGTTGTTATTATTATTATTATTATTATTATTGTTATTATTATTATTGTTGTTATTATTATTATTGTTATTATTATTGTTGTTATTATTATTATTGTTATTATTGTTGTTGTTATTATTATTGTTATTATTATTGTTGTTATTATTATTATTATTATTATTGTTATTATTGTTGTTGTTATTATTATTATTATTGTTATTATTATTATTATTATTATTATTATTGTTATTATTATTATTATTATTATTATTGTTGTTATTATTATTATTATTATTGTTATTATTATTGTTATTATTGTTGTTATTATTATTGTTATTATTATTATTATTGTTGTTATTATTATTGTTATTATTATTATTATTATTATTATTATTATTATTATTATTATTATTATTGTTATTATTATTATTATTATTATTATTATTATTATTATTATTATTGTTATTATTATTATTATTATTATTGTTATTATTGTTGTTGTTATTATTATTAATGTTATTATTGTTATTAACAGAACCACAGCACCAGTAGCAACAGCGACAGCGGCATCGGTAACTTCCTGCCAGATGAAAAGAGTAACCGTGTCTTATTGGTTGACCTGGGAGGCCATAATCACAACCCCGGTCCACGCCACTGGGACAGCCCTCCTCCTCCCTCGGCTCCGGGCTGGAACCAAGTCCCTCCCGGTGTCGTCCCTGGCCCCCTCTCTCCCCTCCTCCTCCCCCTCACCTCAACAACAGCTACCCCCCGCCTCTCCCCCCTGCCATCCCCCCTCGAGGGGCCCACTCCTCCCAGCCTTCACTCCACCACTACCCACCAGGGAAGAGGGGAGGATCTGGAGGAGGAGCGGAGCAGAGCCTGGCCCAGCCCCAACACCATCAGTCTCAACGCTGGTTACCAGTCCATGTCCTGAGAGACTGGAGACAACCAGGCCAGGCAGGACAAACGCAGGGACAAGGAGGGCTGTGTAGTGATCAGGAGTCCTATGCTGAGTCAACAGATGGCTGGTCATCAACGAACTGTAGCACCCTCCCTCCACCCATGAATAAGATACCCGCGGATCGCTACAGGGCTCCACTACCAGCCGGGGACCTGCCCCTGCCTCCACAGCCTCCCGGGCTGGCCACGCAGAAGGATGAGTGGGCTAAGAAGCTGTTTGGGCCCGCGGCTGGAGAGAAAGGACTCAGAGAGCCCAAGCAGAATGGAAAGAGACGTGGGAATGGGAAAGATGGGGAGAAGAAGGTAAGAGAGTCATACAGTATGTCATGGTGGTGTGTGTGTGTGTGTGTAGAAGTCATACAGTATGTCATGGTGGTGTGTGTGTGAGTGTGTGTGTAGAAGTCAT
>NC_088413.1:6033864-6073864 GCF_034236695.1 Oncorhynchus nerka | reverse complement strand
TATCTCGTGCGCTACCGTCGCCGCTCCAATATGCCTCGCGAGTGCGCTGTTAAAACGTGCGACAACAAGCAAAAGACTTGGTCGGCTCTAATGTTTCACCGACTTCCACTGAGTCATCCGGACCGATTGAAACTGTGGCTGATTGCTCTGAACAAAGATGCTAATACCGCGACCGACGACCTCAGAAAGTTACTCGTTTGCTCGGAACATTTTCTACCGGCGGACTATTACGAGAAGCTGGGACAGGACAGACACAGCAGGATGAGAATCATGAAAAGTTTCCTGAAGGATACGGCGGTGCCGTCGGTGGCCGTTCACACGCCAGGACAACGTGGAATAATTTCGGTAAGTGGTAATCTAACAATATCCGACTGATTGAACAGGGTTATTATTTGTTCCTTGATAAATGACAAAACTTAGGGCGTAGATGCTGGAACTACCAATGTAAGCTAGCTATCAATCACTGGGTGGGGGGTCGCATTGTATTATGGGTAGCGTAGTTTTAGTCAAATGTGTTCTGTTGACATTTCATAGGGCTGTCACTTTACTGGTGAATGTCCTTCTCAGAGCGAGCACACAAGTACAACACACACACTTTTAGCCAAGAATAGCCAAGTACAACACAATGTCTAAGTTAACTTTGTGCCATTTTCTTGGTGCTTTTATTCATTTTATTGAAATATATAATAAAATGTCCACATGCAATATAAAGGAACCGTGACTTGACTGTATAGTGTTTAGCTTGCCTTGTAATAGATGACAGCATGCAGTTATTATAGGGAGAATCTCAATTGCATTTCCTTGACTCATTGTAGTCGCTCCTCGTTCCCTTCTCGAAAACCAAAGGTCAGAGGGGCGGGACCTCTCACCGTCACATCCAATGGTGTTTGAGAAAGCGAGAGAGGACGCTAAGAATCGAGGAAATGCTTTTGAGGTTCTCCCATGGTCTTGAATGAATAGCGGCATTTCCTGGCGCCTGTGCCTTTTTCCTCTCTCACCCAGGTTGAGACGGGAGACGTACCTCCAGGGACTGACTCCCTGTCTGCTGGAGGGGCATCTGGTCCCACCCCACAACGTGGAGGGTCAGGTGTTGCTACGGCTACGACGGGGTTCCTCTCCCACCAGGGTCTGCAGCTGCCTGCTTCAACCTCTGGGGCGCACGTGGCTCTGGCTCCCACCTGTTCACTTAGTGAGGTAATGTACACTTAGTGAGGTAATGTACACTTAGTGAGGTAATGTACACTTAGTGAGGTAATGTACACTTAGTGAGGTAATGTACACCTAGTGAGGTAATGTACACCTGGTGAGGTAATGTACACTTGGTGAGGTAATGTACACTTGGTGAGGTAATGTACACTTGGTGAGGTAATGTACACCTGGTGAGGTAATGTACACCTAGTGAGGTAATGTACACCTAGTGAGGTAATGTACACCTAGTGAGGTAATGTACACGTATTGAGGTAACGTACACTTAGTGAGGTAACGTACACTTAGTGAGGTAACGTACACTTAGTGAGGTCATGTACACCTGGTGAGGTCATGTACACCTGGTGAGGTAATGTACACTTGGTGAGGTAATGTACACTTGGTGAGGTAATGTACACCTAGTGAGGTAATGTACACGTATTGAGGTAACGTACACTTAGTGAGGTAATGTACACCTGGTGAGGTAATGTACACTTGGTGAGGTAATGTACACTTGGTGAGGTAATGTACACTTGGTGAGGTAATGTACACCTAGTGAGGTAATGTACACTTATTGAGGTAACGTACACCTAGTGAGGTAATGTACACTTAGTGAGGTAATGCTGTTATTATCATGGGGCTCTACACTTAGTGAGGTAATGCTGTTATTATCATGGGGCTCTACACTTAGTGAGGTAATTAAGTTATAGTGAGGTAATGCTGTTATTATCATGGGGCTGTACACCTAGTAAGGTAATGCTGTACACCTAGTAAGGTAATGCTGTACACTTAGTAAGGTAATGCTGTACACCTAGTAAGGTAATGCTGTTAGTAAGGTAATGCTGTACACCTAGTAAGGTAATGCTGTACACTTAGTAAGGTAATGCTGTTATTATCATGGGGCTCTAATAGATGCACACTTAGTGAGGTAATGATGTTATTATCATGGGGCTCTACACTTAGTAAGGTAATGCTGTTATTATCATGGGGCTCTACACTTAGTAAGGTAATGCTGTTATTATCATGGGGCTCTACACTTAGTAAGGTAATGCTGTTATTATCATGGGGCTCTACACTTAGTAAGGTAATGATGTTATTATCATGGGGCTCTACACTTAGTCAGGTAATGATGTTATTATCATGGGGCTCTACACTTAGTAAGGTAATGATGTTATTATCATGGGGCTCTACACTTAGTGAGGTAATGATGTTATAGTGAGGTAATGATGTTATTATCACGGGGCTCTACACTTAGTGAGGTAATGCTGTTATTATCACGGGACTCTACACTTAGTAAGGTAATGCTGTACACGTAGTAAGGTAATGATGTTATTATCACGGGACTCTACACTTAGTAAGGTAATGCTGTTATTACCATGGGACTCTACACTTAGTAAGGTAATGCTGTTATTATCATGGGGCTCTACACTTAGTAAGGTAATGATGTTATTATCATGGGGCTCTACACTTAGTAAGGTAATGATGTTATTATCATGGGACTCTACACTTAGTGAGGTAATGCTGTTATTATCATGGGGCTCTACACTTAGTAAGGTAATGATGTTATTACCATGGGGCTCTACACTTAGTAAGGTAATGCTGTTATCATCATGGGGCTCTACTGGCTGTGGATGGATAGTATGGAAATAGCCCTGGCTTGGAACGGCTCATAGGAGCAGGAGTCGATGTCCTGTTTCTGTAGTGAGACAGCTTGATGTATAGGACACCCCCTGGACAGGACACTAGTCCATCTCCTGTTTCTGTAGTGAGACAGCTTGATGTACCAGGACACCCCCTGGACAGGACACTAGTCTACCTCCTGTTTCTGTAGGGAGACAGCTTGATGTACAGTACACCTCCTGGACAGGACACTAGTCTATCTCAGGGTCTGATAGATAACAGGTTATTGGTTGGGCTGACATTATGTTTCTGCAGGACCTCCCCTCTACGACGACAACGGGAGACGCATGCAGAAGGAAAAAAACAAAGACCAACGTTCCTGTGAGTATCTGTCTGACACTTCCTGTTCCTTCTGTTGATACGGCTTGACCTGTTGGTCCAGACTCATTCTGTTGGTCCATGGTCCAGACTCATTCTGTTGGTCCAGACTCATTCTGTCGGTCCGGACTCATTCTGTCGGTCCGGACTCATTCTGTCGGTCCGGACTCATTCTGTCGGTCCGGACTCAGAATTCTGTCGGTCCGGACTCATTCTGTCGGTCCAGACTCATTCTGTCGGTCCAGACTCATTCTGTCGGTCCATGGTCCAGACTCATTCTGTCGGTCCAGACTCATTCTGTTGGTCCAGACTCATTCAAAAGGTCCATGGTCCAGACTCATTCTGTCGGTCCAGACTCACTCATTTGTCATTTATTCACCAACGTTTCCACAGCAACCTGTCTATCAGAATGGAGTCATTTATTCACCAACGTTTCCACAGCAACCTGTCTATCAGAATGGAGTCATTTATTCACCAACGTTTCCACAGCAACCTGTCTATCAGAATGGAGTCATTTATTCACCAACGTTTCCACAGCAACCTGTCTATCAGAATGGAGTCATTTATTCACCAACGTTTCCACAGCAACCTGTCTATCAGAATGGAGTCATTTATTCACCAACGTTTCCACAGCAACCTGTCTATCAGAATGGAGTCATTTATTCACCAACGTTTCCACAGCAACCTGTCTATCAGAATGGAGTCATTTATTCACCAACGTTTCCACAGCAACCTGTCTATCAGAATGGAGTCATTTATTCACCAACGTTTCCACAGCAACCTGTCTATCAGAATGGAGTCATTTATTCACCAACGTTTCCACAGCAACCTGTCTATCAGAATGGAGTCATTTATTCACCAACGTTTCCACAGCAACCTGTCTATCAGAATGGAGTCATTTATTCAGCAACCTGTCTATCAGAATGGAGTCATTTATTCACCAACGTTTCCACAGCAACCTGTCTATCAGAATGGAGTCATTTATTCACCAACGTTTCCACAGCAACCTGTCTATCAGAATGGAGTCATTTATTCACCAACGTTTCCACAGCAACCTGTCTTTATCAGAATGGAGTCATTTATTCACCAACGTTTCCACAGCAACCTGTCTTTATCAGAATGGAGTCATTTATTCACCAACGTTTCCACAGCAACCTGTCTTTATTAGAATGGAGTCATTTATTCACCAACGTTTCCACAGCAACCTGTCTATCAGAATGGAGTCATTTATTCACCAACGTTTCCACAGCAACCTGTCTATCAGAATGGAGTCATTTATTCACCAACGTTTCCACAGCAACCTGTCTATCAGAATGGAGTCATTTATTCACCAACGTTTCCACAGCAACCTGTCTATCAGAATGGAGTCATTTATTCACCAACGTTTCCACAGCAACCTGTCTTTATTAGAATGGAGTCATTTATTCACCAACGTTTCCACAGCAACCTGTCTTTATCAGAATGCAGTTTTTCGTACAAATTCTTCTTTTAACATGTTTATTTTCTCTTTCATTCAGGTGACGCGCAGGAAGAAAGGTCAAATGGACGCAGCCGTTAAGAAGACTTCAGTGAAGGACTGTACCAGTATGAGCTCTGCTGCTGGTTCCACCTCCATCCTCTCCACCTCCAGCCCCTCCACCTCCAGCCCCTCCACCTCCAGCTCTAACAGTAGGGTGTCGTCAGGCGAACCGGACGGAGGAGGAGTTTGGAGCGATAGGAAATGGATCGTGAACGAGTCGAAGCTCAAGGAGCTTTTCCAGACGTGTCACCAGTGCGGCGCTGCGTTGCGTAATCGGACCATAACCGCGTTGGGCTACAGCCAAATCAAAGTCACATGGACTTGTCCCGATGAGCACCGAGGAGAGTGGCAGTCGTGTCCCGACGCGTTCGGTATCGGTCACTACCTGCAGACGGTGGGTTACAGAGTGTTGCTGGACTCCATGAATAGTCAGTTTGTAAGTCACGACTAAGTATCTACTACAGTGTTTGTTATCTAGCAAATACCAGGGTCGTAGTAGCCTCCTATTAGCAGACTGATGACCTGCTGCCAGACTGATGACCTGCTGCCAGACTGATGACCTGCTGCCAGACTGATGACCTGCTGCCAGACTGATGACTGCGGAGCAAAACACAATGGAAACTTACAGGACTTGACTGGATGTACTGGGTTGAGGGGTACTTCACTATGGATGTACTGGGTTGAGGGGTACCTCTCTATGGATGTACTGGGTTGAGGGGTACCGCTCTATGGATGTACTGGGTTGAGGGGTACCTCTCTATGGATGTACTGGGTTGAGGGGTACCTCTCTATGGATGTACTGGGTTGAGGGGTACCACTCTATGGATGTACTGGGTTGAGGGGTACCTCTCTATGGCTGTACTGGGTTGAGGGGTACCTCTCTATGGATGTACTGGGTTGAGGGGTACCTCTCTATGGATGTACTGGGTTGAGGGGTACCTCTCTATGGATGTACTGGGTTGAGGGGTACCTCTCTATGGATGTACTGGGTTGAGGGGTACCGCTCTATGGATGTACTGGGTTGAGGGGTACCTCTATGGATGTACTGGGTTGAGGGGTACCTCTCTATGGATGTACTGGGTTGAGGGTACATCTCATGGATGTACCTCTCTATGGATGTACTGGGTTGACTGGGTTGAGGGGTACCTCTCTATGGATGTACTGGGTTGAGGGGTACCTCTCTATGGATGTACTGGGTTGAGGGGTACCGCTCTATGGATGTACTGGGTTGAGGGGTACCGCTCTATGGATGTACTGGGTTGAGGGGTACCTCTCTATGGATGTACTGGGTTGAGGGGTACCTCTCTATGGATGTACTGGGTTGAGGGGTACCTCTCTATGGATGTACTGGGTTGAGGGGTACCTCTCTATGGATGTACTGGGTTGAGGGGTACCTCTCTATGGATGTACTGGGTTGAGGGGTACTCTCTATGGATGTACTACTGAGGGTTGGATGTACTGGGTTGAGGGGTACCTCTATGGATGTACTGGGTTGAGGGGTACCTCTATGGATGTACTGGGTTGAGGGGTACCTCTCTATGGATGTACTGGGTTGAGGGGTACCGCTCTATGGCTGTACTGGGTTGAGGGGTACTAGTGTATTGTCAGATAACCTGAGGAGATGGTATGTTCCCTGCTGATATGTGATTAATATCAGGTCCAACATTAAAATGTTTCTGTCATTAATGAACACTGTGTCAGAGTTGTGTGTGTTTTAGAGGTCGACCGATTATGATTTTTCAACGCCGTTTCCGATTATTGGAGGACCAAAAAAGCCGATACCGATTTAAAAAAATGGTATTAGTTATTTACTTATTTGTAATAATGACAATTACAACAATACTGAATGCAGTTATTGTAACTTAATATAATACATCAATAAAATAAATAATGAAACATGTTCAATTTGGTTTTAATAATGCAAAAACAAAGTGTTGGAGAAGTAAAAGTGCAATATGTGGTCATGTAAGAAAGCTAACGTTTCAGTTCCTTGCTCAGAACATGAGAACATATGAAAGCTGGTGGTTCCAGTACATCCATAACATGATTCTAAAATATTCCCAGGTAAGAGGTTTTAGGTTGTAGTTATTATAGTATTTATAATACTATTTCTCTCTATACCATTTGTATTTCATATACCTTTGACTATTGGATGTTTTATAGGCACTTTAGTATTGCCAGTGTAACAGTATAGCTTCCAACCCTCTCCTTGCCCCTACCTGGAGGTTTGCAGGTTTAAAAATATATACTTCTGTGTATTGATTTTAAGAAAGGCATTGGTGTTTATGGTTAGGTAAGGTCGTCCAACGATTCTGCTTTTTTCCGCAAATGCGCTTTTGTTAAATCATCCCCAGCGTAAACGCATCGTAGTTTAATAGTGCAACATTAGGACACGCTAGATAAACTAGTAATATCATCAACCATGTGTAGTTATAACTAGTGATTAGACACGCTAGATAAACTAGTAATATCATCAACCATGTGTAGTTATAACTAGTGATTAGACACGCTAGATAAACTAGTAATATCATCAACCCATGTGTAGATTAACTCAAGTGATTAGACACGCTAGATAAACTAGTAATATCATCAACCATGTGTAGTTATAACTAGTGATTATATGCAACATGTGTAGTTAACAGGACACGCTAGATAAACTAGTAATATCATCAACCATGTGTAGTTAACTAGTGATTAGACACGCTAGATAAACTAGTAATATCATCAACCATGTGTAGTTATAACTAGTGATTAGACACGCTAGATAAACTAGTAATATCATCAACCATGTGTAGTTATAACTAGTGATTAGACACGCTAGATAAACTAGTAATATCATCAACCATGTGTAGTTAACTAGTGATTATATGTAAACACAAGTAGAGTGATTAGACACGCTAGATAAACTAGTAATATCATCAACCATGTGTAGTTATAACTAGTGATTATATGCAACACAGGACACGCTAGATAAACTAGTAATATCATCAACCATGTGTAGTTATAACTAGTGATTAGACACGCTAGATAAACTAGTAATATCATCAACCATGTGTAGTTAACTAGTGATTAGACACGCTAGATAAACTAGTAATATCATCAACCATGTGTAGTTATAACTAGTGATTATATGCAACGCAGGACACGCTAGATAAACTAGTAATATCATCAACCATGTGTAGTTATAACTAGTGATTAGACACGCTAGATAAACTAGTAATATCATCAACCATGTGTAGTTATAACTAGTGATTAGACACGCTAGATAAACTAGTAATATCATCAACCATGTGTAGTTAACTAGTGATTAACTAGTTAACTAGTGATTAGACACGCTAGATAAACTAGTAATATCATCAACCATGTGTAGTTATAACTAGTGATTATATGCAACACAGGACACGCTAGATAAACTAGTAATATCATCAACCATGTGTAGTTAACTAGTGATTAGACACGCTAGATAAACTAGTAATATCATCAACCATGTGTAGTTATAACTAGTGATTAGACACGCTAGATAAACTAGTAATATCATCAACCCTGTGTAGTTAACTAGTGATTAGACACGCTAGATAAACTAGTAATATCATCAACCATGTGTAGTTAACTAGTGATTATATGCTACGCAGGACACGCTAGATAAACTAGTAATATCATCAACCATGTGTAGTTAACTAGTGATTAGACACGCTAGATAAACTAGTAATATCATCAACCATGTGTAGTTATAACTAGTGATTAGACACGCTAGATAAACTAGTAATATCATCAACCATGTGTAGTTATAACTAGTGATTAGACACGCTAGATAAACTAGTAATATCATCAACCCTGTGTAGTTATAACTAGTGATTATATGCAACACAGGACACGCTAGATAAACTAGTAATAGCCCTATTCAACAGCTAGATGTGTAGTTATAACTAGTGATTAGCCCACGCTAGATAAACTAGTAATATCATCAACCATGTGTAGTTATAACTAGTGATTAGCCCTATTCCTATATAGTGAACTACTAGTGAAACTAGTAATATCATCAACCATGTGACCAGAGCCCTATTATAACTAGTGATTATAGTGAACAGAGGACTATTCGCTAGATAAACTAGTAATGATCATCAACCATATTAGTTATAACTAGTGATTATAGTGAACACAGGACATTCGCTAGATAAACTACTAATATCATCAACCATGTGTAGTTAACTAGTGATTAGACACGCTAGATAAACTAGTAATATCATCAACCCTGTGTAGTTAACTAGTGATTATAGAGCTATTCCCAGGAACGCTAGATAAACTAGTAATATCATCAACCTATTCATCTAGTGATTAGGACATATGTAGTTACTACTAGTGATTAGAGCCCACGCTAGATAAACTAGTAATATCATCAACCCTATTAGTTATAACTAGTGATTACTAGTGACCAGGCCCATTCGCTAGATAAACTAGTAATATCATCAAGCCCTATTGTAGTTAACTAGTGATTATTGCTATATAGTGAACTACTAGATAAACTAGCCCTAATATCATCAATATGTGTAGTTATAACTAGTGATTAGACACGCTAGATAAACTAGTAATATCATCAACCTATGTAGTTAACTAGTGATTATATGGCCCAGGACACGCTAGATAAACTGTAATATCATCAACCCTATGTAGTTATAACTAGTGATTATAGTGCAACCAGGAGCTAGACTAGAATAACTACTAGTAATATCATCAACCATGTGTAGTTATAACTAGTGATACTAGACCAGGGCCCTACGCTAGATAAACTAGTGAATATCATCATTCCTGTGTAGTTAACTAGTGATTAGACACAACCCTAGTAGTAAACTAGTAATATCATCAACCTATGACCAGAGCTAGATAAACTAGTAATATTATCAATGTGTAGTTAACTAGTGATTAGAGCCCTACGCTAGATAAACTAGTAATATCATCAAGCCCTATTCCCTAGTTATAACTAGTGATTATATTCCCTATATAGGACACTGCTAGATAAACTAGTAATATCATCAACCATGTGAACTAACTAGTGATTAGCCCTACGCTAGATAAACTAGTAATATCATCAACCATGTGTAGTTATAACTAGTGATTAGACACGCTAGATAAACTAGTAATATCATCAACCTGTGTAGTTACTAACTAGTGATTAGCCCTATTCGCTAGATAAACTAGTAATATCATCAAGCCCTATTAGTTATAACTAGTGATTACTAGTGTAATATCATCAACCAGGAGCCCTATAGATAATCAACCAGTGAACACTAGTGATGAGGCCTATTCCCTATATAGTGAACTACTAATACCAGAGCCTATTCCCATTCGCGTAACTACTAGTGACCAGGCTCCCTATTGTGAAGTGCTAGTGACCGAGAGGCTATTCCCTATAGCGTTGGACTAGTGACCAGAGTAAGGTTGCAAGATTGGATCCCTGAACTGAGCTGACATTCCTAGGTGAAACTATGTCGTTCTGCCCCCTAATAGTGAACTACTTAACCAGAGCCCTATTCCCTGAACAAGGCAGTTAACCCCACCGTTCCTAGGCCAGTTAAAGCCCTATTCCTAATAGTGAAATATTTAGTGACCAGGGCCCTATTGCCCTATATAGTGAACTACTAGTGACCAGAGCCCTAAACAGGATATAGTGAACTACTAGTGACCAGAGCCCTATTCCCTATATAGTGAACTACTAGTGACCAGAGCCCTATTCCCTATATAGTGAACTACTAGTGACCAGAGCCCTATTCCTATATAGTGAACTACTAGTGACCAGAGCCCTATTCCTATATAGTGAACTACTAGTGACCAGAGCCCTATTCCTATATAGTGAACTACTAGTGACCAGAGCCCTATTCCCTATATAGTGAACTACTAGTGACCAGAGCCCTATTCCCTATATAGTGAACTACTAGTGACCAGAGCCCTATTCCTATATAGTGAACTACTAGTGACCAGAGCCCTATTCCTATATAGTGAACTACTAGTGACCAGAGCCCTATTCCCTATATAGTGAACTACTAGTGACCAGAGCCCTATTCCCTATATAGTGAACTGCTAGTGAACAGAGCCCTATTCCCTATATAGTGAACTACTAGTGACCAGGGCCCTATTCCCTATATAGTGAACTGCTAGTGACCAGAGCCCTATTCCCTATATAGTGAACTGCTAGTGACCAGAGCCCTAAACAGGAAGTAGTGAACTACTAGTGACCAGAGCCCTATTCCCTATATAGTGAACTACTAATGACCAGAGCCCTATTCCCTATATAGTGAACTACTAGTGACCAGAGCCCTATTCCCTATATAGTGAACTACTAATGACCAGAGCCCTATTCCCTATATAGTGAACTACTAGTGACCAGAGCCCTATTCCCTATATAGTGAACTGCTAGTGAACAGAGCCCTATTCTCTATATAGTGAACTACTAGTGAACAGAGCCCTATTCCCTATATAGTGAACTACTAGTGACCAGAGCCCTATTCCCTATATAGTGAACTACTAGTGAACAGAGCCCTATTCCTATATAGTGAACTACTAGTGACCAGAGCCCTATACCCTATATAGTGAACTACTAGTGACCAGAGCCCTATTCCCTATATAGTGAACTACTAGTGACCAGAGCCCTATTCCTATATAGTGAACTACTAGTGACCAGAGCCCTATTCCCTATATAGTGAACTACTAGTGACCAGAGCCCTATTCCCTATATAGTGAACTACTAGTGACCAGAGCCTATTCCCTATATAGTGAACTACTTTGACCAGAGCCCTATTCCCTATATAGTGAACTACTAGTGACCAGAGCCCTATTCCCTATATAGTGAACTACTAGTGACCAGAGCCCTATTCCCTATATAGTGAACTACTAGTGACCAGAGCCCTATTCCCTATATAGTGAACTACTAGTGACCAGAGCCCTATTCCCTATATAGTGAACTACTAGTGACCAGAGCCCTATTCCTATATAGTGAACTACTAGTGACCAGAGCCCTATTCCCTATATAGTGAACTACTAGTGACCAGAGCCCTATTCCCTACATAGTGAACTACTAGTGACCAGAGCCCTATTCCCTATATAGTGAACTACTAGTGACCAGAGCCCTATACCCTATATAGTGAACTACTAGTGACCAGAGCCCTATTCCCTATATAGTGAACTACTAGTGACCAGAGCCCTATACCCTATATAGTGAACTACTAGTGACCAGAGCCCTATACCCTATACAGTGAACTACTAGTGACCAGAGCCCTATTCCCTATATAGTGAACTACTAGTGACCAGAGCCCTATTCCCTATATAGTGACCTACTAGTGACCAGAGCCCTATTCCCTATATAGTGAACTACTAGTGACCAGAGCCCTATTCCCTATATAGTGAACTACTAGTGACCAGAGCCCTATACCCTATATAGTGAACTACTAGTGACCAGAGCCCTATTCCCTATATAGTGAACTACTAGTGACCAGAGCCCTATTCCCTATATAGTGACCTACTAGTGACCAGAGCCCTATTCCCTATATAGTGAACTACTAGTGACCAGAGCCCTATTCCCTATATAGTGAACTACTAGTGACCAGAGCCCTATACCCATGATACTTCTTTATGAAGTCCTAATAACTCACTTCCTGTCCGGCGTGTTTCATTGTCCGCTACTTCCTGTTTATCGACTCATGTACTGTTTATCCTAGTAAACACTTCTGATTGGGTGATGAGGAGAGGAGAGGAGGGTGGTGGGAGAGAGACAACTATTAACCTCTATCTGTCCCCTACAGACCCATTACCTTCTAATGAGCCTGTCCACTATGTCTGTCAACGTAACTGCAGGGTAGGACAGGGTAGACCATATCGACTACTTTCTCCAGGACACCTCACCTCTGGGAAGTTCCCCTAACTTACTCAGACATTCACTTTTTGGGAGTTGGCATAGAGCTACCTAAGGCCAATAGTTTTAGACCTCGTGGTCAAGAACCCCCCTGACTATTCTTGTAGCCTATGTTAATAGTGGAGGTCAGAAGAAGTTCCCTCATAGGAAAAAATTAAGTAGATTATATTCTACTGTATTGTATCCTACTCTATTATATTCTACTGTATTGTATCCTACTCTATTATATTCTACTGTATTGTATTCTACTGTATTGTATTCTACTGTATTGTATCCTACTCTATTATATTCTACTGTATTGTATCCTACTCTATTGCATTCTACTGTATTGTATTCTACTCTATTATATTCTACTGTATTGTATCCTACTCTATTATATTCTACTGTATTGTATTGTATCTACTCTATTGTATTCTACTGTATTGTATTCTACTGTATTGTATTCTACTGTATTGTATTCTACTGTATTGTATCCTACTCTATTGTATTCTACTGTATTGTATCATACTCTATTGTATTCTACTGTATTGCATTCTACTGTATTGTATTCTACTGTATTGTATCCTACTCTATTGTATTCTACTGTATTGTATCATACTCTATTGTATTCTACTGTATTGTATCATACTCTATTGTATTCTACTGTATTGTATTCTACTGTATTGTATCATACTCTATTGTATTCTACTGTATTGTATTCTACTGTATTGTATCCTACTCTATTGTATTCTACTGTATTGTATCCTACTCTATTGTATTCTACTGTATTGTATATATTATTGTATTCTACTGTATTGTATTCTACTGTATTGTATTATACTCTATGGTATTCTACTGTATTGTATTCTACTGTATTCTTGTATATAGTCTATTCTACTGTATTTACTATATTGTACAATAGTCTATTCTACTGTATTCTACTATATTCTATTCTCCTGTGTTCTAGACTCTTATATTCTATTTGGCTTTATACTATATTAGACTATTCTACTATATTTATTGGCTGTATTCTACTATATTATACTGTTCAACTCTTCTACATTCTATTGTATTATATTATATTCTACTGTATTCTACTATATTGTATTCGACTCTATTCTACTATATTAGACTATTCTACTATTATATTCTACTTTATTAGACTATTCTATATTCTACTATATTATATTCTACTATATTAGACTCTTTTACTATATTATATTCTACTATATTAGACTATTCTACTATATTGTATTCGGCTCTATTCTACTATATTATATTCTACTATATTAGACTATTCTACTATATTATATTCTACTGTATTCTACTATATTGTATTTTCTTCTACTATATTATATTCTACTATATTAGACTATTCTACTATATTATATTCTACTATATTATATTCTACTGTATTCAGTACTAATTGTATTCAGCTCTTTACTATATTATATTCTACTATATTTGACTATTCTACTATATTATATTCTACTATATTAGAGGGGTGTATTTCCTTATATTATATTCTACTGTAGTACTATATTGTATTTCCTCTTCTACTATATTATATTCTACTTAGTAAGAGACAGGAAGTAGACTATTTACTATATTATATTCTACTATATTAGAGGGTGTATTTACTATATTATATTCTACTATATTAGTGTATTTACTATTAGTATATTATATTCAGGAAGTATTATTTCCTACTGTATTCTACTATATTGTAGAGGGGCTATTTCTACTATATTAGACTCTTGTACTATATTATATTCTACTGTATGTATTGTGTCCTTTCCTTAGTACAGTACTAACTGTGTCATCTTTCCTTAGTAAGAGACAGGAAGTAGAGGGGTGTATTCTACTATATTATATTCTACTCTATGTATTGTGTCCTACTCCTTACAGTACTAACTGTGTGTATTTCCTTAGTAAGAGACAGGAAGTAGAGGGGTGTATTCTACTATATTATATTCTACTGTATGTATTGGGTCCTATTTCCTTAGTAAGAGACTAACTGGGTGTATTTCCTTAGTAAGAGACAGGAAGTAGAGGGGTGTATTTCCTTAGTAAGAGACGGGAAGTAGAGGGGTGTATTTCCTTAGTAAGAGACGGGAAGTAGAGGGGTGTATTTCCTTAGTAAGAGACAGGAAGTAGAGGGGTGTATTTCCTTAGTAAGAGACAGGAAGTAGAGGGGTGTATTTCCTTAGTAAGAGACAGGAAGTAGAGGGGTGACTGACAGGGTGTGACACCAAACTGTCCGTCCTCCGCTCTTAGGAAGTCCAACCTCAACACATTAAATGGGAAAAACCAATAACACTCATCTAATCGTTTTATATATATATTAACAATTCATTCATTAACTGATTCATTGTTTAAATATTTAAAAAAAATGTTAGATTTGTTAGTCGTTTATTTAATTTGATAATTGAATAGTGAGTGCTGCAAGGCACCTGATTCGGGAATGCTTTGGCCTGCGTTGACGTCAGACTGCCACTGGGTGGCACTGTTTCACCATGTAGAGCTCTCTGTTCCTTCAGTTTCCAATGGACAATCTAGCAACGGACTCCTACTGCAGAGTTAGATAGTGCTGCTCACTTAGTTCAGACCAACAGACTCTTACTGTAGTTAGATAGTGCTGCTCAGCTAGTTCAGACCAACAGACTCCTACTACAGAGTTAGATAGTGCTGCTCAGCTAGTTCAGACCAACAGACTCCTACTACAGAGTTAGATAGTGCTGCTCAGCTAGTTCAGACCAACAGACTCCTACTACAGTTAGATAGTGCTGCTCAGCTAGTTCAGACCAACAGACTCCTACTACAGAGTTAGATAGTGCTGCTCAGCTAGTTCAGACCAACAGACTCTACTACTGTCAGACCAACAGAGTTAGATAGTGCTGCTCAGCTAGTTCAGACCAACAGACTCCTACTGTAGAGTTAGATAGTGCTGCTCAGCTAGTTCAGACCAACAGACTCCTACTACAGAGTTAGATAGTGCTGCTCAGCTAGTTCAGACCAACAGACTCCTACTACAGAGTTAGATAGTGCTGCTCAGCTAGTTCAGACCAACAGACTCCTACTACAGAGTTAGATAGTGCTGCTCAGCTAGTTCAGACCAACAGACTCCTACTGTAGTTAGATAGTGCTGCTCAACTAGTTCAGACCAACAGACTCTTACTGTAGTTAGATAGTGCTGCTCACTTAGTTCAGACCAACAGACTCCTACTACAGAGTTAGATAGTGCTGCTCAGCTAGTTCAGACCAACAGACTCCTACTACAGAGTTAGATAGTGCTGCTCAGCTAGTTCAGACCAACAGACTCCTACTACAGAGTTAGATAGTGCTGCTCAGCTAGTTCAGACCAACAGACTCCTACTGTAGTTAGATAGTGCTGCTCAGCTAGTTCAGACCAACAGACTCCTACTACAGAGTTAGATAGTGCTGCTCAGCTAGTTCAGACCAACAGACTCCTACTGTAGTTAGATAGTGCTGCTCAGCTAGTTCAGACCAACAGACTCCTACTGTAGAGTTAGATAGTGCTGCTCAGCTAGTTCAGACCAACAGACTCCTACTACAGAGTTAGATAGTGCTGCTCAGCTAGTTCAGACCAACAGACTCCTACTACAGAGTTAGATAGTGCTGCTCAGCTAGTTCAGACCAACAGACTCCTACTACAGAGTTAGATAGTGCTGCTCAGCTAGTTCAGACCAACAGACTCCTACTACAGAGTTAGATAGTGCTGCTCAGCTAGTTCAGACCAACAGACTCCTACTACAGAGTTAGATAGTGCTGCTCAGCTAGTTCAGACCAACAGACTCCTACTACAGAGTTAGATAGTGCTGCTCAGCTAGTTCAGACCAACAGACTCCTACTACAGAGTTAGATAGTGCTGCTCAGCTAGTTCAGACCAACAGACTCCTACTACAGAGTTAGATAGTGCTGCTCAGCTAGTTCAGACCAACAGACTCCTACTACAGAGTTAGATAGTGCTGCTCAGCTAGTTCAGACCAACAGACTCCTACTACAGAGTTAGATAGTGCTGCTCAGCTAGTTCAGACCAACAGACTCCTACTACAGAGTTAGATAGTGCTGCTCAGCTAGTTCAGACCAACAGACTCCTACTACAGAGTTAGATAGTGCTGCTCAGCTAGTTCAGACAGACAGACTCCTACTACAGTTAGATAGTGCTGCTCAGCTAGTTCAGACAGACAGGGAAAACTTATGTGACTCCTGCCCTGATGTTATGTCAGAAATGATCACGTCTGGACAACTAGTCGTTCAGAGATGACAGAACAACAACGAATATCCGTCTGTTGTTTTTTTAATACAGACGTTGATATTGACCTTTAACCCATGTGGTGGATATGATATAACACTCCCAACACTTCTGCTTTGCTTCTTTTGAAATGAAAGGCTGCGATTTGCCTCTGGGCTCCTGGTGAAATGTGCTCCTGGTCACAGGGGACAGCTGACTGTGTGGATGACCTACTGAAGGTTACGTTCTCTCTCTCTCTCTGTGTGTCTCCTATCAGCTCTGTGTTGTCCAGTAAACAGGAAGGAACCCGCCCTGCTCAGAGAGAGAGATACCCTCACCCTTCTCATAAACACGCAGATCAGCCAATGGTATCAAGGCAACACTGCTGGCCCTCTCTCTCCTGATGCCATCTTGGAGATGAGAGGAGGGAGGGGCGGACAACTAGAGCGGATCACTTTTGCTGGTCACTGCATTCCAAAGTGTGTTGCATTATACAGGGGGAAATGATTGTCCGACTTGCGATATGCTACATAACGACTGCATGAACTTTACCCCCAAAAAATGGTAAAAGAATTTGCCTTATGGAACATGAGACACGCACTACAATGAGACACGATAACACACGCACTACACTTACACACACACACGATAACACACGCACTACACTTACACACACTCACGATAACACACTACATCACTACACTTAACACACACTACACGATACAACACGCACTGCTACACTTACACACACACGATAACACACGCACTACACTTACACACACACGATAACACACGCACTACACTTACACACACACACGATAACACACGCACTACACTTACACACACACGATAACACACGCACTACACTTACACACACACACGATAACACACGCACTACACTTACACACACACACGATAACACACGCACTACACTTACACACACACGATAACACTGATACACTTACACACACACGATAACACACGCACTACACTTACACACACACGATGGTCACACGCATTCCACACAGATAACACACGCACTACACTCACACACACATGATAACACACGCACTACACTTACACACACGATAACACACGCACTTTACTTACACACACACACGATAACACACGACTACACTTACACACACGATAACACACACTAAACACACACACATGATAACACACGATAACACACACACACACACGATAACACACGACTACACACACGCACTACACTTACACACACACACGATAACACACGCACTACACACACACACACACGATAACACACGCACTACACTTACACACACACGATAACACACGCACTACACTTACACACACACACGATAACACACGCACACACTTCACACACACACGATAACACACGCACTACATATAACACACGCACTACACTACACACACACGATAACACACGCACTACACTTACACACACACGATAACACACGCACTACACCACACACACACGATCACACACACACGATAACACACGCACTACACTTACACACACGATAACACACGCACTACACTTACACACACACGATAACACACGCACTACACTTACACACACACGATAACACACGCACTACACTTACACACACACACATGATAACACACGCACTACACTACACACACACACACACTTAACACACGCACTACACACACACACACGATAACACACGATAACACACGCACTACACTTACACACACACGATAACACACGCACTACACTTACACACACACACACACGATAACACACGATAACACTACACTTACACACACACACGATAACACACGCACTACACTTACACACACACGATAACACACGCACTACACACACACACACACGATAACACACGATACACTTACACACACACACGCACTACACTTACACACACACACGATAACACACGCACTACACTTACACACACACACGATAACACACGCACACACTCACACACACACACGATAACACACGTACTACACTCACACACGATAACACACACACTACACTAACACACGCACACACACGATAACACACGCACTACACTACACACACACGATAACACACGCACTACACTCACACACGATAACACACGCACTACTTACACACACACGATAACACACGCACTACACTTACACACACACACACACGATCACACACGTAACACTACACTCACACACACACACGATAACACACGCACTACACTTACACACACACACACGATAACACACGCACTACACTACACACACACACACACGATAACACACGCACTACACTTACACACGGACTTAGTACTGTAGATATGTGGTAGTGGTGGAGTAGGGACTGAGGGCACACAGTGGGTTGTGAAAGCTGTGGATGTATTGTAATGTTTTAAAATTGTATAAACTGCCTTAATTTTTCTGGGCCCCAGGGAAGAGTATCTGCTGCTTTGGTGCAGGAACTAATGGGGATCCATAATAAACCCCAGGTAGAGTAGCTGCTGTCTTGACAGGAACTAATGGGGATCCATAATAAACCCCAGGTAGAGTAGCTGCTGTCTTGACAGGAACTAATGGGAATCCATAATAAACCCCAGGAAGAGTAGCTGCTGTCTTGACAGGAACTAATGGGGATCCATAATAAACCCCAGGAAGAGTAGCTGCTGCCTTGACAGGAACTAATGGGGATCCATAATAAACCCCAGGGACGAGTATCTGCTGCCTTGGTGCAGGAACTAATGGGGATCCATAATAAACCCCAGGGACGAGTATCTGCTGCCTTGGTGCAGGAACTAATGGGGATCCATAATAAACCCCAGGAAGAGTAGCTACGGCCTTGGTGCAGGAACTAATGGGGATCCATAATAAACCCCAGGAAGAGTAGCTGCTGCCTTGACAGGAACTAATGGGGATCCATAATAAACCCCAGGGACGAGTATCTGCTGCCTTGACAGGAACTAATGGGGATCCATAATAAACCCCAGGAAGAGTATCTGCTGCCTTGGCAGGAACTAATGGGGATCCATAATAAACCCCAGGAAGAGTATCTGCTGCCTTGGCAGGAACTAATGGGGATCCATAATAAACCCCAGTAAGAATAGCTGCTGCCTTGGCAGGAACTAATGGGGATCCATAATAAACCCCAGGGACGAGTATCTGCTGCCTTGGTGCAGGAACTAATGGGGATCCATAATAAACCCCAGGAAGAGTAGCTACTGCCTTGGTGCAGGAACTAATGGGGATCCATAATAAACCCCAGGAAGAGTAGCTACTGCCTTGGTGCAGGAACTAATGGGGATCCATAATAAACCCCAGGAAGAGTAGCTACTGCCTTGGTGCAGGAACTAATGGGGATCCATAATAAACCCCAGGAAGAGTATCTGCTGCCTTGACAGGAACTAATGGGGATCCATAATAAACCCCAGGAAGAGTAGCTGCTGCCTTGACAGGAACTAATGGGGATCCATAATAAACCCCAGGAAGAGTAGCTGCTGCCTTGGCAGGAACTAATGGGGATCCATAATAAACCCCAGGAAGAGTAGCTACTGCCTTGACAGGAACTAATGGGGATCCATAATAAACCCCAGGGACGAGTATCTGCTGCCTTGACAGGAACTAATGGGGATCCATAATAAACCCCAGGAAGAGTATCTGCTGCCTTGGCAGGAACTAATGGGGATCCATAATAAACCCCAGTAAGAATAGCTGCTGCCTTGGCAGGAACTAATGGGGATCCATAATAAACCCCAGGAAGAGTATCTGCTGCCTTGGCAGGAACTAATGGGGATCCATAATAAACCCCAGTAAGAATAGCTGCTGCCTTGGCAGGAACTAATGGGGATCCATAATAAACCCCAGGGACGAGTATCTGCTGCCTTGGTGCAGGAACTAATGGGGATCCATAATAAACCCCAGGAAGAGTAGCTACTGCCTTGGTGCAGGAACTAATGGGGATCCATAATAAACCCCAGGAAGAGTAGCTACTGCCTTGGTGCAGGAACTAATGGGGATCCATAATAAACCCCAGGAAGAGTAGCTACTGCCTTGGTGCAGGAACTAATGGGGATCCATAATAAACCCCAGGAAGAGTATCTGCTGCCTTGACAGGAACTAATGGGGATCCATAATAAACCCCAGGAAGAGTAGCTGCTGCCTTGACAGGAACTAATGGGGATCCATAATAAACCCCAGGAAGAGTAGCTGCTGCCTTGGCAGGAACTAATGGGGATCCATAATAAACCCCAGGAAGAGTAGCTGCTGCCTTGGCAGGAACTAATGGGGATCCATAATAAACCCCAGGAAGAGTAGCTGCTGCCTTGGCAGGAACTAATGGGGATCCATAATAAATACAAATGTGATCAACATGAAGTTTCTGCAGTTGCTCTTCACCGACTGTATCCTGCCAGGTACCGCCTGCATTGTGGGAAGCTCTGTTGTCCACCAATCACAAGGGTGTTTTTGTTTGACTGAAGCGAGCGTGACTGAAAAAGGAACCCATTTTGTGCGATTCATGTATACTGTGGACAAATGAATGGATATTTCAGGCTCTCTCTAACCAATTGATAGTACAATATATATTTAAAAATATACAGTACCAGTCAAAAGTTTGTTCACACCTAGCTACTCATTCCAGGGTTTTTCTTTAATTTTTTTAAACTATTTTCTACATTGTAGAATAATAGTGAATACATCAGAACTATGAAAAAACACAGATATGGAATCATGTAGTAACCAAAAAAAGTGTTAAACAAATCAAAATATATTTGGGATGAGCCGCAGAGTGAAGGAAAAGCAGCCAACAAGTCCTCAGCATATGCGTGAATTCCTTCAAGACAGTTGGAAAAGCATTCCAGGTGAAGCTGGTTGAGAGAATGCCAAGAGTGTGCAAAGCTGTCATCAAGGCAAAGGGTGGCTACTTTGAAGAATCTCAAATATATTTTGTGTTTGTGAGAGATCACGTACTACTCACATGTCAGCCTGACTCAGCCAGCATCTCAGCCTGACTCTGGACCAATCAGCATCTCGGCCTGACTCTAGACCAATCAGCATGTCAGCCTGACTCTAGACCAATCAGCATCTCAGCCTGACTCTGGACCAATCAGCATCTCAGCCTGACTCTAGACCAATCAGCATCTCAGCCTGACTCTTGACCAATCAGCATCTCAGCCTGACTCTAGACCAATCAGCATGTCAGCCTGACTCTAGACCAATCAGCATCTCAGCCTGACTCAGCCAGCATCTCAGCCTGACTCTAGACCAATCAGCATCTCAGCCTGACTCTAGACCAATCAGCAACTCAGCCTGACTCTAGACCAATCAGCAACTCAGCCTGACTCTAGACCAATCAGCAACTCAGCCTGACTCTAGACCAATCAGCATCTCAGCCTGACTCTAGACCAATCAGCATCTCAGCCTGACTCTAGACCAATCAGCAACTCAGCCTGACTCTTACAGACTAAGTTATTAAATTGTCAACATTGTTTCTCTCCCTTTCCAGCGCTTAAGAATGTAATATAGAAGTGTAGTGTGGTGTAGCCGTGTAGTGTATCCATGTAGTGTAGTCATGTAGTGTATCCATGTAGTGTATCCATGTAGTGTAGTCATGTAGTGTATCCATGTAGTGTATCCATGTAGTGTAGTCGTGTAGTGTAGTCGTGTAGTGTAGCCGTGTAGTGTAGTCATGTAGTGTATCCATGTAGTGTATCCATGTAGTGTAGTCACGTAGTGTAGCCGTGTAGTGTAGCCGTGTAGTGTAGCCATGTAGTGTAGTCATGTAGTGTATCCATGTAGTGTAGTCACGTAGTGTAGCCGTGTAGTGTATCCATGTAGTGTATCCATGTAGTGTATCCATGTAGTGTATCCATGTAGTGTAGTCATGTAGTGTAGTCATGTAGTGTATCCATGTAGTGTAGTCATGTAGTGTATCCATGTAGTGTATCCATGTAGTGTAGTCACGTAGTGTATCCATGTAGTGTATCCATGTAGTGTATCCATGTAGTGTATCCATGTAGTGTAGTCATGTAGTGTAGTCATGTAGTGTATCCATGTAGTGTAGTCATGTAGTGTATCCATGTAGTGTAGTCATGTAGTGTATCCATGTAGTGTATCCATGTAGTGTAGCCGTGTAGTCATGTAGTGTAGCCGTGTAGTGTAGTCATGTTGTGTAGCCGTGTAGTGTAGTCATGTGTATCCATGTAGTGTATCCATGTAGTGTATCCATGTAGTGTAGTCATGTAGTGTATCCATGTAGTGTAGTCATGTAGTGTAGTCGTGTAGTGTAGCCGTGTAGTGTAGCTGTGTAGTGTAGTCATGTAGTGTATCCGTGTAGTGTATCCATGTAGTGTATCCATGTAGTGTAGCCATGTAGTGTATCCATGTAGTGTAGTCATGTAGTGTAGCCGTGTAGTGTAGCTGTGTAGTGTAGTCATGTAGTGTATCCGTGTAGTGTATCCATGTAGTGTAGTCATGTAGTGTAGTCATGTAGTGTATCCATGTAGTGTATCCATGTAGTGTAGTCATGTAGTGTAGCCGTGTAGTGTATCCATGTAGTGTAGCCATGTAGTGTAGTCATGTAGTGTATCCATGTAGTGTAGCCATGTAGTGTATCCATGTAGTGTAGTCATGTAGTGTAGCCGTGTAGTGTAGCTGTGTAGTGTATCCATGTAGTGTATCCATGTAGTGTATCCATGTAGTGTAGTCATGTAGTGTATCCATGTAGTGTAGTCATGTAGTGTATCCATGTAGTGTAGTCATGTAGTGTAGTCATGTAGTGTATCCATGTAGTGTATCCATGTAGTGTAGTCATGTAGTGTAGTCATGTAGTGTAGCCGTGTAGTGTATCCATGTAGTGTATCCATGTAGTGTAGTCATGTAGTGTAGCCGTGTGGTGTAGCCGTGTAGTGTATCCATGTAGTGTATCCATGTAGTGTATCCATGTAGTGTAGTCATGTAGTGTAGTATGGTGTAGTCATGTAGTGTAGTCATGTAGTGTAGTCATGTAGTGTATCCATGTAGTGTAGTCATGTAGTGTAGTCATGTAGTGTAGTATGGTGTAGTCATGTAGTGTAGTCATGTAGTGTAGTCATGTAGTGTAGTCATGTAGTGTAGTCATGTAGTGTATCCATGTAGTGTAGTCATGTAGTGTAGCTGTGTAGTGTATCCATGTAGTGTAGTATGGTGTAGTCATGTAGTGTAGTCATGTAGTGTATCCATGTAGTGTATCCGTGTAGTGTATCCATGTAGTGTAGTCATGTCGTGTATCCATGTAGTGTATCCGTGTAGTGTATCCATGTAGTGTAGTCATGTAGTGTAGCTGTGTAGTGTAGTCATGTAGTGTAGTATGGTGTAGTCATGTAGTGTAGTCATGTAGTGTAGTCATGTAGTGTATCCATGTAGTGTATCCGTGTAGTGTATCCATGTAGTGCATCCATGTAGTGTAGTCATGTAGTGTATCCATGTAGTGTAGTCATGTAGTGTAGTCATGTAGTGTAGTCATGTAGTGTATCCATGTAGTGTATCCATGTAGTGTAGTCATGTAGTGTAGTCATGTAGTGTATCCATGTAGTGTATCCGTGTAGTGTATCCATGTAGTGTAGTCATGTAGTGTAGCTGTGTAGTGTAGTCATGTAGTGTAGTATGGTGTAGTCATGTAGTGTAGTCATGTAGTGTAGTCATGTAGTGTATCCATGTAGTGTATGTGTAGTGTAGTGTAGTGCATCCATGTAGTGTAGTCATGTAGTGTATCCATGTAGTGTAGTCATGTAGTGTAGTCATGTAGTGTAGTCATGTAGTGTATCCATGTAGTGTATCCATGTAGTGTAGTCATGTAGTGTATCCATGTAGTGTATCCGTGTAGTGTATCCATGTAGTGTAGTCATGTAGTGTATCCATGTAGTGTAGTCATGTAGTGTAGTGTATCCATGTAGTGTAGTCATGTAGTGTAGTCATGTAGTGTATCCATGTAGTGTAGTCATGTAGTGTATCCATGTAGTGTATCCATGTAGTGTATCCATGTAGTGTAGTCGTGTAGTGTATCCATGTAGTGTATCCATGTAGTGTAGTCATGTAGTGTATCCATGTAGTGTAGTCATGTAGTGTATCCATGTAGTGTATCCATGTAGTGTATCCATGTAGTGTAGTCATGTAGTGTATCCATGTAGTGTAGTCGTGTAGTGTATCCATGTAGTGTAGTCATGTAGTGTATCCATGTAGTGTATCCATGTAGTGTATCCATGTAGTGTAGTCATGTAGTGTATCCATGTAGTGTAGTCGTGTAGTGTATCCATGTAGTGTAGTCATGTAGTGTATCCATGTAGTGTATCCATGTAGTGTATCCATATAGTGTAGTCATGTAGTGTATCCATGTAGTGTAGTCATGTAGTGTAGTCATGTAGTGTATCCATGTAGTGTAGTCATGTAGTGTATCCATGTAGTGTATCCATGTAGTGTATCCATGTAGTGTAGTCATGTAGTGTATCCATGTAGTGTATCCATGTAGTGTAGTCATGTAGTGTAGTCGTGTAGTGTATCCATGTAGTGTATCCATGTAGTGTATCCATGTAGTGTAGTCATGTAGTGTAGTCGTGTAGTGTATCCATGTAGTGTATCCATGTAGTCGTGTAGTGTATCCATGTAGTGTAGTGTATCCATGTAGTGTATCCATGTAGTCGTGTAGTGTATCCATGTAGTGTATCCATGTAGTGTATCCATGTAGTGTAGTCATGTAGTGTAGTCGTGTAGTGTATCCATGTAGTGTATCCATGTAGTGTATCCATGTAGTCGTGTAGTGTATCCATGTAGTGTATCCATGTAGTGTATCCATGTAGTGTATCCATGTAGTGCAGTCATGTAGTGTAGTCATGTAGTGTAGTATGGTGTAGTCATGTAGTGTAGTCATGTAGTGTAGTCATGTAGTGTAGTCATGTAGTGTAGTATGGTGTAGTCATGTAGTGTAGTCATGTAGTGTAGTCATGTAGTGTATCCATGTAGTGTATCCATGTAGTGTATCCATGTAGTGTAGTCATGTAGTGTATCCATGTAGTGTATCCATGTAGTCGTGTAGTGTATCCATGTAGTGTATCCATGTAGTGTATCCATGTAGTGTATCCATGTAGTGCAGTCATGTAGTGTAGTCATGTAGTGTAGTATGGTGTAGTCATGTAGTGTAGTCATGTAGTGTAGTCATGTAGTGTATCCATGTAGTGTAGTCATGTAGTGTATCCATGTAGTGTAGTCATGTAGTGTATCCATGTAGTGTATCCATGTAGTGTATCCATGTAGTGTATCCATGTAGTGTAGTCGTGTAGTGTATCCATGTAGTGTATCCATGTAGTGTATCCATGTAGTGTAGTCATGTAGTGTAGTCATGTAGTGTAGTATGGTGTAGTCATGTAGTGTAGTCATGTAGTGTAGTCATGTAGTGTATCCATGTAGTGTAGTCATGTAGTGTATCCATGTAGTGTAGTCATGTAGTGTAGCTGTGTAGTGTATCCGTGTAGTGTATCCATGTAGTGTAGTCATGTAGTGTAGTATGGTGTAGTCATGTAGTGTATCCATGTAGTGTAGTCATGTAGTGTATCCATGTAGTGTATCCATGTAGTGTAGTCATGTAGTGTAGTATGGTGTAGTCATGTAGTGTATCCATGTAGTGTAGTCATGTAGTGTATCCATGTAGTGTATCCATGTAGTGTAGTCATGTAGTGTAGTATGGTGTAGTCATGTAGTGTATCCATGTAGTGTAGTCATGTAGTGTATCCATGTAGTGTATCCATGTAGTGTATCCATGTAGTGTATCCATGTAGTGTAGTCGTGTAGTGTAGTCATGTAGTGTATCCATGTAGTGTATCCATGTAGTGTAGTCATGTAGTGTAGTCATGTAGTGTAGTCATGTAGTGTATCCATGTAGTGTATCCATGTAGTGTATCCATGTAGTGTAGTCATGTAGTGTATCCATGTAGTGTATCCATGTAGTGTATCCATGTAGTGTATCCATGTAGTGTATCCATGTAGTGTAGTCATGTAGTGTAGTCATGTAGTGTATCCATGTAGTGTATCCATGTAGTGTATCCATGTAGTGTAGTCATGTAGTGTATCCATGTAGTGTATCCATGTAGTGTAGTCATGTAGTGTATCCATGTAGTGTAGTCATGTAGTGTAGTGTAGTCATGTAGTGTATCCATGTAGTGTAGTCATGTAGTGTATCCATGTAGTGTATCCATGTAGTGTAGTCATGTAGTGTAGTCATGTAGTGTAGTCATGTAGTGTATCCATGTAGTGTAGTCATGTAGTGTAGTCATGTAGTGTATCCATGTAGTGTAGTCATGTAGTGTAGTCATGTAGTGTAGTCATGTAGTGTATCCATGTAGTGTAGTCATGTAGTGTATCCATGTAGTGTAGTCATGTAGTGTATCCATGTAGTGTATCCATGTAGTGTAGTCATGTAGTGTATCCATGTAGTGTAGTCATGTAGTGTATCCATGTAGTGTATCCACAGTGTAGTCAGTAGTGTAGTGTATCCATGTAGTGTAGTCATGTAGTGTAGTCATGTAGTGTATCATGTAGTGTAGTCATGTAGTGTATCCATGTAGTGTAGTCATGTAGTGTAGTCATGTAGTGTATCCATGTAGTGTAGTCATGTAGTGTAGTCATGTAGTGTAGTCATGTAGTGTATCCATGTAGTGTACCATGTATCCAGTGTATCATGTAGTGTAGTCATGTAGTGTAGTCATGTAGTGTAGTCATGTAGTGTATCCATGTAGTGTATCCATGTAGTGTAGTCATGTAGTGTATCCATGTAGTGTAGTCATGTAGTGTAGTCATGTAGTGTAGTCATGTAGTGTATCCATGTAGTGTATCCATGTAGTGTAGTCATGTAGTGTATCCATGTAGTGTAGTCATGTAGTGTATCCATGTAGTGTAGTCATGTAGTGTAGTCATGTAGTGTAGTCATGTAGTGTAGCCATGTAGTGTAGTCATGTAGTGTATCCATGTAGTGTATCCATGTAGTGTAGTCATGTAGTGTATCCATGTAGTGTAGTCATGTAGTGTATCCATGTAGTGCAGTCATGTAGTGTAGTCATGTAGTGTAGTCATGTAGTGTAGCCATGTAGTGTAGTCATGTAGTGTATCCATGTAGTGTAGTCATGTAGTGTATCCATGTAGTGTAGTCATGTAGTGTATCCATGTAGTGTAGTCATGTAGTGTATCCATGTAGTGTAGTCAGTAGTGTACCATGTAGTGTATCCATGTAGTGTAGTCATGTAGTGTAGTCATGTAGTGTATCCATGTAGTGTAGTCATGTAGTGTAGTCATGTAGTGTAGCCATGTAGTGTATCCATGTAGTGTAGTCATGTAGTGTAGTCGTGTAGTGTAGTCGTGTAGTGTAGCTGTTGGTTAACTATCTAACTAACTGTAGAAGCTGTTCAGGGTCCCGTTGGTTCCAGACTTGGTCCATCCATGACCATGTTCTGAGTTTCTGGAATTGATCTGATAGATGCATTAAATTGGGCACGTGTGTGTGTGTGTGTGTGTGTGTGTGTGTGTGTGTGTGTGTGTGTGTGTGTGTGTGTGTAGTGTATCTGTGTGTGTGTGTGTATCTGTGTGTGTGTGTTGTGTGTGTGTGTGTGTGTGTGTGTGTCTCAGGGAGTAGGTTATTTTTACATGTCAGTGGTCCAGAAGTGTGTGTGACTAATGTACGTCCACACAGCTCTCATAGAGTGACCCTGCTCTCTCCTCCAGTCAAACCACTGTCATGTGCCTCCACTGTGTGTGTGTATGACTGTCTGTGTGTGTGTATGTATAAAGGTGTGTGTATTATTGTGGGTGTATATTTTAGGTGTGTGTATTAGTGTGTGTATTAGTGTGTGTATTATCCATGTGTGTGTATATTTTAGGTGTGTGTATTAGTGTGTGTATTATTGTGTGTGTATATTTTAGGTGTGTGTATTAGTGTGTGTATGTAATGTGTGTAAGTGTGTGTACTAATGTGTGTATTAGTGTGTGTATTAATGTGTGTGTATTAATGTGTGTATTAATGTGTGTATATTAATGTGTGTATTAGTGTGTGTGTATATTTTAGGTGTAACTGTATTAATGTGTGTACATGTAGTGTGTATGCTATTTTAGGTGTGTGTATTAATGTGTGTATTAATGTGTGTATTAGTGTGTGTGTATATTTTAGGTGTGTGTATTAATGTGTGTATTAATGTGTGTATTAGTGTGTGTGTATATTTTAGGTGTGTGTATTAGTGTGTGTATTAATGTGTGTATTAATGTGTGTATTAATGTGTGTATTAGTGTGTGTGTATATTTTAGGTGTGTGTATTAGTGTGTGTGTATATTTTAGGTGTGTGTATTAATGTGTGTATTAGTGTGTGTGTATATTTTAGGTGTGTGTATTATTGTGTGTGTATTAGTGTGTGTATTAGTGTGTGTATTAGTGTGTGTATTATTATAATAATAAATGCCATTTAACAGACGTTTTTATTCAAAGCGACTTATAATAATCATGCATCATAATGCATAGCATCAGCATACGTTTCTGGTATGGTTGACCCTTCTGGTATCCCAGCCGAAATGGAGCCCTCTGTCCTGGGTTCCAAGGACCATGTTCTACTAACTACAGGACCATGTTCCATGGTGTACATGAGGACCATGTTCTAACTACAGAGGACCATGTTCTACTAACTACAGAGGACCATGTTCTACTAACTACAGAGGACCATGTTCTACTAACTACAGAGGACCATGTTCTACTAACTACAGAGGACCATGTTCTACTAACTACAGAGGACCATGTTCTACTAACTGAACTACAGAGGACCATGTTCTACTAACTACAGAGGACCATGTTCTACTAACTACAGAGGACCATGTTCTACTAACTGAACTACAAGGACATGTTCTACATGTTCTACTAACTACAGAGGACCATGTTGTACTAACTGAACTACAGAGGACCGTGTCCTACAGAGGACCATGTTCTACTAACTGAACTACAGTATCATCTTCTACTAACATTTACATTTAAGTCATTTAACAGACCTCTTATCCAGCGACTTACAAACTGTAGTCATTCACCTTATGACATCAGTGGAACAGTAGTGCATCTAAATCTTTTAAGGGGGGGGTGAGAGGGATTACTTTATCCTATCCTAGGTATTCCTTAAAGAGGTGGGGTTTCAGGTGTCTCCGGAAGGTGGTGATTGACTCCGCTGTCCTGGCGTCGTGAGGGAGTTTGTTCCACCATTGGGGGGCCAGAAGCGAACAGTTTTGACTGGGCTGAAACTGTACTTCCTCAGTGGTAGGGAGGCGAGCAGGCCAGAGGTGGATGAACGTAGTGCCCTTGTTTGGGTGTAGGGCCTGATCAGAGCCTGGAGGTACTGAGGTGCCGTTCCCCTCACAGCTCCGTAGGCAAGCACCATGGTCTTGTAGCGGATGCGAGCTTCAACTGGAAGCCAGTGGAAAGCGGAGGAGCGGGAGTGTACGTGAAGAACTTGGGAAGGTTGAACACCAGGGCTGCGGCGTTCTGGATGAGTTCTAGGGGTTTAATGGCACAGGCAGGGAGCCCAGCCACAGCGAGTTGCAGTAATCAACACAATCAACTACTAACTACAGAGAACCATGTTCTACTAACTGAACTACAGAGAACCATGTTCTACTAACTGAACTACAGAGGACCATGTTCTACTAACTGAACTACAGAGGACCATGTTCTATTAACTGACCGTGTTCTACTACAGAGGACCATGTTCTATTAACTGAACTACAGAGGACCATGTTCTACTAACTACAGAGAACCATGTTCTACTAACTGAACTACAGAGGACCATGTTCTACTAACTACAGAGAACCATGTTCTACTAACTGAACTAGATAGGACCATGTTCTACTAACTGATCTACAGAGGACCATGTTCTACTAACTGAACTACAGAGGACCATGTTCTACTAACTGAACTACAGAGGACCATGTTCTACTAACTGAACTACAGAGGACCATGTTCTACTAACTGAACTACAGAGGACCATGTTCTACTAACTGAACTACAGAGGACCATGTTCTACTAACTGAACTACAGAGGACCATGTTCTACTAACTGAACTACAGAGGACCATGTTCTACTAACTGAAACTGAACCATGTTCTACTAACTGAACTACAGAGAACCATGTTCTACTAACTGAACTACAGAGGACCATGTTCTACTAACTACAGAGGACCATGTTCTACTAACTACAGAGAACCATGTTCTACTAATTGAACTACAGAGGACCATGTTCTACTAACTGAACTACAGATGACCATGTTCTACTAACTACAGAGAACCATGTTCTACTAACTGAACTACAGATAACCGTGTTCTACTAACTGAACTACAGAGAACCGTGTTCTACTAACTGAACTACAGAGGACCATGTTCTACTAACTGAACTACAGAGGACCATGTTCTACTAACTGAACTACAGAGACCGTGTTCTACTAACTGAACTACAGAGAACCGTGTTCTACTAACTGAACTACAGAGGACCATGTTCTACTAACTGAACTACAAACCTTCTACTAACTAACAGAGAACCATGTTCTACTAACTGAACTACAGAGGACCATGTTCTACTAACTGAACTACAGAGAACCATGTTCTACTAACTGAACTACAGAGGACCATGTTCTACTAACTGAACTACAGAGGACCATGTTCTACTAACTGAACTACAGAGGACCATGTTCTACTAACTGAACTACAGAGAACCATGTTCTACTAACTGAACTACAGAGGACCATCTTCTACTAACTGAACTACAGAGGACCATGTTCTACTAACTGAACTACAGAGAACCATGTTCTACTAACTGATCTACAGAGGACCATGTTCTACTAACTACAGAGGACCATGTTCTACTAACTACAGAGAACCATGTTCTACTAACTGAACTACAGAGAACCATGTTCTACTAACTGAACTACAGAGAACCATGTTCTACTAACTGAACTACAGAGAACCATGTTCTACTAACTGATCTACAGAGAACCGTGTATTGAAGTGTGGAGAGTTAACCTGTGTGTGTTTCTCTCTAGGCTGGTCGTTTTAGAGGTCTGACGAAGGGCTTCCCTCCTCTAAACAGCGCTACCTCGGGAAAACTCAGACCGACCTAGCCACGCCACGCTGGATGACCTGGAGTAGGTAGGACACACACACACACACACACACACACCCACACACACACAAAACACAGGTCTACCTAATACTACCACCCATATGCCCTAAAACACTTCTACCTAAAACAAAACACTTCTCACCACTAACCCTAAAACACTTCTACCTAAAACTGACCCTCACCACCCCTAAAACACTTCTACCTAAACTGACCCTCACCACCCCTAAAACACTTCTACCTAAACTGACCCTCACCACCCCTAAAACACTTCTACCTAAACTGACCCTCACCACCCTAAAACACTTCTACCTAAACTGACCCTCACCACCCCTAAAACACTTCTACCTAAACTGACCCTCACCACCCCTAAAACACTTCTACCTAAAACTGACCCTCACCACCCCTAAAACACTTCTACCTAAAACAGACCCTCACCACCCCTAAAACTGACCCTCACCACCCCTAAAACACTTCTACCTAAACTGACCCTCACCACCCCTAAAACACTTCTACCTAAAACTGACCCTCACCACCCCTAAAACACTTCTACCCTAAACTGACCCTCACCACCCCTAAAACACTTCTACCTAAAACTGACCCTCACCACCCCTAAAACACTTCACCCTAAAACTGACCCTACCACCCCTAAAACTGACCCTCACCACCCCTAAAACACTTCTACCTAAAACTGACCCTCACCACCCCTAAAACACTTCTACCTAAACTGACCCTCACCACCCCTAAAACTGACCCTTCTACCCCTAAAACTGACCCTCACCACCCCTAAAACACTTCTACCTAAAACTGACCCTCACCACCCCTAAAACACTTCTACCTAAAACTGACCCTCACCACCCCTAAAACTGACCCTCACCACCCTAAAACACTTCTACCTAAACTGACCCTCACCACCCCTAAAACACTTCTACCTAAACTGACCCTCACCACCCCTAAAACACTTCTACCTAAACTGACCCTCACCACCCCTAAAACACTTCTACCTAAACTGACCTCACCACCCTAAAACACTTCTACCTAAAACTGACCCTCACCACCCCTAAAACACTTCTACCTAAAACTGACCCTCACCACCCCTAAAACACTTCTACCTAAAACTGACCCTCACCACCCCTAAAACACTTCTACCTAAAACTGACCCTCACCACCCCTAAAACACTTCTACCTAAACTGACCCTCACCACCCCTAAAACACTTCTACCTAAAACTGACCCTCACCACCCCTAAAACACTTCTACCTAAAACTGACCCTCACCACCCCTAAAACACCTCACCACCCCTAAAACTGACCCTCACCACCCCTAAAACACTTCTACCTAAAACTGACCCTCACCACCCCTAAAACACTTCTACCTAAAACTGACCCTCACCACCCCTAAAACACTTCTACCTAAAACTGACCCTCACCACCCCTAAAACACTTCTACCTAAAACTGACCCTCACCACCCCTAAAACACTTCTACCTAAACTGACCCTCACCACCCCTAAAACACTTCTACCTAAACTGACCCTCACCACCCCTAAAACACTTCTACCTAAAACTGACCCTCACCACCCCTAAAACACTTCTACCTAAACTGACCCTCACCACCCCTAAAACACTTCTACCTAAAACTGACCCTCACCACCCCTAAAACACTTCTACCTAAAACAGACCCTCACCACCCCTAAAACACTTCTACCTAAAACTGACCCTCACCACCCCTAAAACACTTCTACCTAAAACTGACCCTCACCACCCCTAAAACACTTCTACCTAAACTGACCCTCACCACCCCTAAAACACTTCTACCTAAAACTGACCCTCACCCCCACCCCTAAAACTGACCCTCACCACCCCTAAAACACTTCTACCTAAAACTGACCCTCACCACCCCTAAAACACTTCTACCTAAAACTGACCCTCACCACCCCTAAAACTGACCCTCACCACCCCTAAAACACTTCTACCTAAAACTGACCCTCACCACCCCTAAACCCTAAAACTGACCCTCACCACCCCTAAAACACTTCTACCTAAACTGACCCTCACCACCCCTAAAACTTCTACCTAAAACTGACCCTCACCACCCCTAAAACACTTCTACCTAAAACTGACCCTCACCACCCCCCTAAAACTGACCCTCACCACCCCTAAAACACTTCTACCTAAAACTGACCCTCACCACCCCTAAAACTGACCCTCACCACCCCTAAAACACTTCTACCTAAAACTGACCCTCACCACCCCTAAAACACTTCTACCTAAAACAGACCCTCACCACCCCTAAAACACTTCTACCTAAAACTGACCCTCACCACCCCTAAAACACTTCTACCTAAAACTGACCCTCACCACCCCTAAAACACTTCTACCTAAAACTGACCCTCACCACCCCTAAAACACTTCTACCACCCCTAAAACTGACCCTCACCACCCCTAAAACACTTCTACCTAAACTGACCCTCACCACCCCTAAAACACTTCTACCTAAAACTGACCCTCACCACCCTAAAACACTTCTACCTAAAACTCACCCTCACCACCCCTAAAACACTTCTACCTAAAACTGACCCTCACCACCCCTAAAACACTTCTACCTAAAACTGACCCTCACCACCCCTAAAACACTTCTACCTAAAACTGACCCTCACCACCCCTAAAACACTTCTACCTAAAACTGACCCTCACCACCCCTAAAACACTTCTACCTAAAACTGACCCTCACCACCCCTAAAACTGACCCTCACCACCCCTAAAACACTTCTACCTAAAACTGACCCTCACCACCCCTAAAACACTTCTACCTAAAACTGACCCTCACCACCCCTAAAACACTTCTACCTAAAACAGACCCTCACCACCCCCTTCTACCTAAACTGACCCTCACCTAAAACACCCTAAAACTGACCCTCACCACCCCTAAAACACCTCACCTAAAACAGACCCTCACCACCCTAAAACACTTCTACCTAAAACTGACCCTCACCACCCCTAAAACTGACCCTCACCACCCCTAAAACACTTCTACCTAAACTGACCCTCACCACCCCTAAAACACTTCTACCTAAAACTGACCCTCACCACCCCTAAAACACTTCTACCTAAACTGACCCTCACCACCCCTAAAACACTTCTACCTAAACTGACCCTCACCACCCCTAAAACACTTCTACCTAAAACTGACCCTCACCACCCCTAAAACACTTCTACCTAAAACAGACCCTCACCACCCCTAAAACACTTCTACCTAAAACTGACCCTCACCACCCCTAAAACACTTCTACCTAAAACAGACCCTCACCACCCCTAAAACACTTCTACCTAAAACAGACCCTCACCACCCCTAAAACGCAATGTTCCAACATCTAGTGGAAAGCCTTCCCAGAAGAGTGGAGGCTGTTGTCACAGTAACGGGGAACCAACTCCATATTAATTCACATGATTTTAGAATGAGATGTTCGACGAGTAGGTGTCCACATATTTTTGGTCATGTAGTGTACACACATACCCTTGTATGTATGCTGGATTACCCAGCATGCCGTGCTGCAGGGACTTCACTCTCTTCTTTCCTCTTTTTATCTCCTCTCTCTCTATTCTACCTTATTTTCTTCCGTCGCTGGGCCCCTGTTACATGATGTCCACAAACAGAGACAGCCTTGTTTAGGAGAGAGAGAGAGGAGGGAGGGGAGGGGAGGGGGGGAGGAGGAGGGGAGGGGAGGAGAGAGGGGAGATGTGGGGGAGGGGAGGGGAGAGGGACGGAGAGGAGGGGGAGGAAAGAGGAGGGGGGGACGGAGAGGAGGGGGGGGGGGGGGAGAGGAGGAGGATGGGGGAGGGGGGGGGGGAGAGGAGGGGATGTGGGGGGAGGGGGAGGAGAGAGGGGGAGATGAGGGGGAGGGGGGAGGGACGGAGAGGAGGGGGGAGGATGGAGAGTGGGGGGGAGGGGGAGAGGATGGAGATGTGGGAGGGGAGAGGGAGGGGGGAGGGAGGGGAAAGGAGGGGAGAGGGAGGGGGGGGAGGAGGAGAGAGGGGAGGGGAGAGGGAGATGGGGGGGAGGGAGGAGAGGGAGATGTGGGGGAGAGGGAGAGGAAGGGGAGAAAGGTGTGGGGGGGAGAGGGAGATGTGGGGAGAGAGGAGAGGGGGAGAGGGAGGGGGGGGGAAAGGAAAAGTAAAGTGAGAGCGAGGGAGGAAAAGGGGAGATTATTCTAATAGAAAAGGGGGAGAGGAGGGAGGGGGATGGATGGATAGAGTTCCCTGGTTGGTATTTCTAATGAACACTGATGAGCAATAGGCTGACATTCCTCTCCGTAGAGAGACCACACACACACACACACACACACAATTATCACCCCAGTCATGCACACATAGACACACTCTAATTATCTGGCTCATTCCACACACACACACACACACCCTCCTCTCAGCCTTCTTGTTTCATCTCGTCACAGAGACAGTACTAACCAGCTAATATACCCAGCGTTGTTTGTGTGTGTGTGTGTGAGAAGGGGACCTCAAGGCTTGTCTTATGATCAATATGATTCTCTAGACCTGCCTTATTGTCTTATGATCAATATGAGTCTGTAGACCCGCCTGGTGTCTTATGATCAATATGATTCTGGAGACCTGCCTGGTGTCTTATAATCAATATGATTCTGTAGACCCGCCTGGTGTCTTGTGATCAATATGATTCTGTAGACCTGCCTTATTGTCTTATAATCAATATGATTCTGTATACCTGCCTTATTGTCTTGTGATCAATATGATTCTGTAGACCCGCCTTATTGTCTTATAATCAATATGATTCTGTAGACCCGCCTGATGTCTTGTGATCAATATGATTCTCTAGACCCGCCTGGTGTCTTGTGATCAATATGATTCTGTAGACCCGCCTGATGTCTTGTGATCAATATGATTCTCTAGACCCGCCTGATGTCTTGTGATCAATATGATTCTCTAGACCTGCCTTATTGTCTTGTGATCAATATGATTCTGTAGACCCGCCTGATGTCTTGTGATCAATATGATTCTGTAGACCTGCCTGGTGTCTTATGATCAATATGATTCTGTAGACCTGCCTTATTGTCTTATGATCAATATGATTCTGTAGACCCGCCTTATTGTCTTATGATCAATATGATTCTGTAGACCTGCCTGGTGTCTTATGATCAATATGATTCTGTAGACCTGCCTTATTGTCTTATGATCAATATGATTCTGTAGACCTGCCTTATTGTCTTGTGATCAATATGATTCTCTAGACCCGCCTGATGTCTTATAGACCTGCCTTATTGTCTTGTGATCAATATGATTCTGTAGACCCGCCTGATGTCTTATAGACCTGCCTTATTGTCTTGTGATCAATATGATTCTGTAGACCCGCCTGATGTCTTATAGACCTGCCTTATTGTCTTGTGATCAATATGATTCTGTAGACCCGCCTGATGTCTTATAGACCTGCCTTATTGTGTATGATCAATATGTTCTCTAGACCTGCCTGGTGTCTTGTGATGTATGATTCGTCTGTTGACCCGCCTGGTGTCTTGTGATCAAGAGTATGATCCTGCGTAGACCCGTGTGCACTGTGTGTGTGTGTGAGAGTCAGACTTTGTGTGTAGTGTGGTTGTCCTGTGTGTGTGTGTGTGTGTGTGTGTGTGTGTGTGTGTGTGCATGTGTGTGTGCGTCTGTGTGTGTGTGTGTGTGTGTGCGTCTGTGTGTGTGTGTGTGTGTGTGTGTGTGTACATCAGTCTAGCCTATTGGCTCAGCTTACACAGCAAATTACATTTAAAAACGTTTCAGACAGACTGACTTTCATACAAATCAAATGTTACTGGTCACAAACACGTGTTTACCAGATGTTATATCCCGGGCGTAGCCAGACCCTTTGTGCTTCTAACTCCGACAGTACAGTCATATCTAACAAGTAATGGCTGAATTCCACAACAACGACCCAAAGACATCTTTAAAGGAAAGGAATGGAACAACGATATAAATACACACACATCGGCATTAAGAAAGTAGAAAGGCATAGACTAAGATACAGTAGAATAGTAAGACTAAGATACAGTAGAATAGTATAGACTACAGTAGAATAGTATAGACTAAGATACAGTAGAATAGTATAGACTAAGATACAGTAGAATAGTATAGACTAAGATACAGTAGAATAGTATAGACTAAGATACAGTAGAATAGTATAGACTAAGATACAGTAGAATAGTATAGAATAAGATATAGTATAGACTAAGATACATAATAGTATAGTAAGAATAGTATATAAGATACTAAGATACAGTAAGATAATAGAAGTATAGACTAAGATACAGTAGAATAGTATAAGATACAGTAGAATAGTATAGACTAAGATACAGTAGAATAGTATAGACTAAGATACAGTAGAATAGTATAGACTAAGATACAGTAGAATAGTATAGATAAGATACAGTAGAAAGATAGACTAAGATACAGTAGAATAGTATAGAATACAGTATGTACATATGAGATGGGTGACGTTATTAAAGTGTGTGTGTGTGTGCGTGTGTCTGAGTGTGTGTGTGTGTCTGTCTGTGTGTGTCTGTGTGTGTGTGTGTGTGTGTGTGTGTGTGTGTGTGTGTGTGTGTGTGTGTGTGTGTGTGTGTCTGTCACGACATCTCTTCAGTATGGCTCAGATCAGTATTTTTCCATGCTGCTTGAGGTCGTCAGCATTTCTTCCCAACTTACTTCCTATATAGTGTTACTGTACTGTTGGCTCGGGCCCATTTAGATGGGCTGGTTGTTTAGCAACAAACCCAGGCCTGCTCAACTACGGGCCAGGAGATAAACTGTTGGCTCGGGCCCATTTAGATGGGCTGGTTGTTTAGCAACAAACCCAGGCCTGCTCAACTACGGGCCAGGAGATAAACTGTTGGCTCGGGCCCATTTAGAATGGGCTGGTTGTTTAGCACCAAACCCAGGCCTGCACAACTACGGGCCAGGAGATAAACTGTTGGCTCGGGCCCATTTAGATGGGCTGGTTGTTTAGCAACAAACCCAGGCCTGCTCAACTACGGGCCAGGAGATAAACTGTTGGCTCGGGCCCATTTAGATGGGCTGGTTGTTTAGCAACAAACCCAGGCCTGCACAACTACGGGCCAGGAGATAAACTGTTGGCTCGGGCCCATTTAGATGGGCTGGTTGTTTAGCAACAAACCCAGGCCTACACAACTACGGGCCAGGAGATAAACTGTTGGCTCGGGCCCATTTAGATGGGCTGGTTGTTTAGCAACAAACCCAGGCCTGCTCAGGGATAAACTGTACGGGCCAGGGGATAAACTGTTGGCTGTTGGGCCCATTTAGATGGGCTGGTTGTTTAGCAACAGTGTTGGCTAGGGCCCATTTAGATGGGCTGGTTGTTTAGCAACAGTGTTGGCTAGGGCCCATTTAGATGGGCTGGTTGTTTAGCAACAGTGTTGGCTTAGATTGTTGAAAACATTTAAACTATATTCCATCTCCAAATCTTTATTGAAAATACAAATGCATGATTACAGTTGTTGGTTAACTAGTCTTGTTGTCTCTACATCATTACAGTTGGTTAACTAGTCTTGTTCTCTGTCTCTCTCTGTCTCTCTCTGTCTCTCTCTCTCTCTCTATCTGTCTCTCTCTCTCTCTCTCTCTCTCTCTCTCTGTCTCTCTCTCTGTCTCTCTCTCTCTCTCTCTCTCTCTCTCTCTCTCATTCTTCCTCTTAACCCCCTCTCTCTGTCACCCTCTCTATATATCTCTCTCTCATTCTTCCTCTTAACCCCCTCTCTCTGTCACCCTCTCTATATATGTTTTTCTCTCTAGCAGCTCTCTTTCTCCCTGTCTCTCATTCTTCCTCTTAACCTCTCTCTCTCTGTCTCTATCTGTGTGTGTGTTTCAGCCCAGGGCAGTGTGGGTGGAATAGGAATTACACAGGGTGGGGAGGGGAGAGAGAGAGAGAATGTGAGAGAGGAGAGAGAGAGAGAGAGAGAGAGAGAGAATGTGAGAGAGG
>NC_088413.1:6006364-6018864 GCF_034236695.1 Oncorhynchus nerka | reverse complement strand
CCTCTCTCTCCCCCCTCTCTCTCCTACTCTCCCTCTCTCTCTCCTTATCTCCCTCTCTCTCTCTCTTTCTCCCCCTCCCCTTCCCTCTCTCTCTCCCCCTCTCTCTCCTACTCTCCCTCTCTCTCTCCCCCTCTCTCTCCTACTCTCCCTCTGTCTCTCCTTATCTCCCTCCCTCTCTCTCCTTCTCCCCCTCCCTCTCTCTCTCCTTCTCCCCCTCTCTCTCTCGCTCTCTTTCTCTCTCTCTCTCCCTCTCCTTCTTCTCCCTCTCCTTCTCCCCCTCCCTCTCCTTCTCCCCCTCCCCCTCTCTCTCCTTCTCTCCCTCTCTCTCTCCTTCTCCCCCTCACTCTCTCTCTCCTTCTCCCTCCCTCTCCCACTCCTTCCCTCCCTCTCCCTCTCCTTCTCCCCCTCTCTCTCCTTCTCGCCCTCTCTCTCATTCTCCCCCTCCGTCTATCTCTCCTTCTCCCCCTCTCTCTCTCCTTCTCTCTCTCCTTCTCCCCCTCCCTCTCCTTCTCCCCCTCCTTCTCTCTCTCCTTCTCCCCCTCTCTCTCTTTCTCCTTCTCCAACGCCTCTCCTTCTCCCCCCCTCTCTTTCCTTCTCCCCCTCTCTCTCTCCTTCTCCCCCTCTATCTCTCCTTCTCCCCTCTCTCTCTCCTTCTCTCTCCTTCTCCCCCTCCCTCTCCTTCTCCCCCTCCTTCTCTCTCTCCTTCTCCCCCTCTCTCTCTTTCTCCTTCTCCAACGCCCTCTCCTTCTCCCCCTCTCTTTCCTTCTCCCCCTCTCTCTCTCCTTCTCCCCTCTCTCTCTCCTTCTCCCTCTCTCTCCTTCTCTCTCTCTCTCTCTCTCTCTCTCCTTCTCCCCCTCCCTCTCTCTCTCTCTCTCTCCCTCTCCTTCTCCCCCTCCCTCTCCTTCTCCCTCTCCTTCTCCCTCTCCCTCTCTCTCTCTCTCTTCCTCTCTCTCCCTCTCCCTCTCCTTCTCCCGCTCCCTCTACCTCTCCTTCTCCCCCTCCCACTCCTTCTCCCCCTCCCCCTCTCTCTCCTTCTCCCCCTCCCCCTCTCTCTCCTTCTCTCCCTCTGTCTCTCCTTATCCCCTCCCTCTTCCTCTCCTTCTCCCCATCCCCCTCTCTCTCTTTCTCCTTCTCCCCCTCCCTCTCCCTCTCTCTCTTTAATCTATATGTCTCTTTTCTTTGCATCAGGAGAAAGAGTGGGAAGGGGGAGGAAGTGTGTGATAGCTCAGTCATCAGATATTCCTTTAAGGAGGAAAACATCTTTCATGTTTCTCTGAGTTGGCAGTCTGACACACACACAGATATTTGGTCTGTCATATTATACAGTGTCTGGGGAACCCCAGCTGGGCCTAAACCACTGGAATTACAGGGCGGGGGGGGGACAGACAGAGTGGAGGAGACTCCCATCTATTGGAGAGAGTAGAGGAGACTCCCATCTATTGGACAGAGTGGAGGAGACTCCCATCTATTGGACAGAGTGGAGGAGACTCCCATCTATTGGACAGAGTGGAGGAGACTCCGTCTATTGGACAGAGTGGAGGAGACTCCCTTCTATTGGACAGAGTGGAGGAGACTCCCATCTATTGGACAGAGTGGAGGAGACTCCGTCTATTGGACAGAGTGGAGGAGACTCCCATCTATTGGACAGAGTGGAGGAGACCCCCATCTATTGGACAGAGTGGAGGAGACTCCGACTATTGGACAGAGTGGAGGAGACTCCCATCTATTGGAGAGAGTGGAGGAGACTCCCATCTATTGGACAGAGTGGAGGAGACTCCGTCTATTGGACAGAGTAGAGGAGACTCCGTCTATTGGACAGAGTGGAGGAGACTCCGTCTATTGGACAGAGTAGAGGAGACTCCCATCTATTGGAGAGAGTGGAGGAGACTCCCATCTATTGGACAGAGTGGAGGAGACTCCCATCGATTGGACAGAGTAGAGGAGACTCCCATCTATTGGACAGAGTGGAGATGACTCCCTTCTATTGGACAGAGTGGAGGAGACTCCCATCAATTGGACAGAGTGGAGATGACTCCCTTCTATTGGACAGAGTGGAGGAGACTCCCATCTATTGGACAGAGTGGAGGAGACTCCATCTATTGGACAGAGTGGAGGAGACTCCGTTTATTGGACAGAGTGGAGGATACTCAGACTATTGGAGAGAGTAGAGGAGACTCCCATCTATTGGACAGACTGGAGGAGACTCCCATCTATTGGACAGAGTGGGTGTATGTCTAGACAGCTGACAGACTGAATCAGGTCTGAATCAGGTCTTGTGATTTGGCTAATTCATAGGCGTCATCCAGCAGTCTTAGCCAGAAACAGAGGTTTTGATGCAGAAAGTGGGGCAGAGAGAGAGGAGAGAGAAGAGAGGAGAGAGAGGAAGAGAGGAGAAGAGGAAGAGCGAAAAGAGGAGGAGAGAGGAGAAGAGGAGGGAGAGGAAGAGAGGAGAGGAGGAGAGAAGATTAGAGAAGTGAGGAGGAGAAAAGATTAGAGCAGTGAGGAGGAGAGAAGAGAAGATGAGAGAAGAGGAGAGAGAGGGTTAGAGAAAAGGAGGAGGAGAGAAAAGAGGAGAGGAGAGTGGAGGAGAGAAGAGGAGAGGAGAGGAAAGAGGAGGTGAGGAGAGGAGAGGAGGAGAAGATGAGGGGAGGAGAGAGGGGAGGAGAGGAGAGAGAAGATTAGAGAAGAGTGGAGGAGAGAAGAGAGGAGAAGAGGAAAGAGGAGGGGAGGAGAGAAGATGAGAGAGAAGAGGAGAGAAGATGAGAGGAGAGGAGAAGAGGAGGAGAGAGGAGAGGAGAGAGGATGAGAGAGAAGAGGGGAGAGGATGAGAGAGAAGAGGAGAGAGGAGGGGAGGAGAGAAGATGAGAGGAGAGGAGAAGAGGAGGAGAGAGGAGAGAGGATGAGAGAGAAGAGGGGAGAGGATGAGAGAGAAGAGGAGAGAGGAGGGGAGGAGAGAAGAGGAGAGAGGATGAGAGAGGTAAAGGTGGTGCTGTAATTTGATTGATGGGTAAATCTTTGTCCCGACCCCGTGGAAAACTGGTTCCTGATGGGGGTGTGTCTCCATGGGGAGGGAGGGTGAGAGGGAGGGAGGGAGGGAGGGAGGGAGGGAGAGAGAGAGAGAGAGAGGAGAGAGAGAGAGAGAGAGAGAGGGAGGGAGGGAGGGAGGGAGGGTGAGAGGGAGGAGAGAGAGAGAGAGAGAGAGAGAGGGAGAGAGAGGGAGGGAGGGTGAGAGTGAGGGAGAGAGAGAGAGAGAAGTCTTTTGGGTGTGTTTGAGAGAATGTGTGTGAGAAGGAAAGTATGTGAGAGTTGTTCTGGAACCTTGATTCTGTGTGTGATTGAGTGAGTGATTGAGCCAGGGTTAGACAGAGAAAACTGCCTAGGAGAGAGTCTGTATTACGGTCTGCTACAGTGTGTGTGTGTCTGTGTGTGCTGGGGTCTGTGTATGTGTGCTGGAGTCAGAGTGTGCGTGTGTGTGTGTGTGCGTGTGCTACAGTGTGTGTGTGTGTGTGTGTGTGTGTGCTACAGTGTGTGTGTGTGTGTGTGTGCTACAGTGTGTGTGTGTGTGTGTGTGTGTGTGTGCTGGGGTCTGTGTATGTGTGCTGGAGTCAGAGTGTGTGTGTGTGTGTGTGTGCGTGTGCTACAGTGTGTGTGTGTGTGTGCTACAGTGTGTGTGTGTGTGTGTGTGCTACAGTGTGTGTGTGTGTGTGTGTGTGTGTGTGTGTGTGTGTGTGTGTGTGTGTGTGTGTGTGTGTGTGTGTGTGTGTGTGCTACAGTGTGTGTGTGTGTGTGTGTGTGTGTGTGCTACAGTGTGTGTGTGTGTGTGTGTGCTACAGTGTGTGAGAGATCGTGACATGCCGGGGCATGGCTTTAGTCAGCATTCAGTCTCAGATCAGTATGAGTGTGAGCCTGTGTGTGGACCGTGTTAGCGTGTAGTGTGTGTGTGTGTGGACCGTGTTAGCGTGTAGTGTGTGTGTGTGTGGACCGTGTTAGTGTGTAGGTATGTAACCAGAGCTCTAGGCGTGTATATGGAGAACATGAGGAAAATGAGCCTGAGGAAAAGACTGTCCTTCAAGAGGGTCTGGCACTTCAACACAGTGAGTCTGACATAACTATACTATAGAGAGTAGCTAGCGCTAACTATACTATAGAGAGAGTAGCCAACGCTAACTATACTATAGAGAGAGTAGCTAACGCTAACTATACTATAGAGAGAGTAGCCAACGCTAACTATACTATAGAGAGTAGCTAGCGCTAACTATACTATAGAGAGAGTAGCCAACGCTAACTATACTATAGAGAGAGTAGCCAACGCTAACTATACTATAGAGAGAGTAGCCAACGCTAACTATACTATAGAGAGAGTAGCCAACGCTAACTATACTATAGAGAGAGTAGCCAACGCTAACTATACTATAGAGAGAGTAGCCAACGCTAACTATACTATAGAGAGAGTAGCCAACGCTAACTATACTATAGAGAGTAGCTAACTATACTATAGAGAGTAGCTAACGCTAACTATACTATAGAGAGTAGCTAACTATACTATAGAGAGTAGCTAACGCTAACTATACTATAGAGAGAGTAGCTAACACTAACTATACTATAGAGAGTAGCTAACTATACTATAGAGAGAAGCTAACGCTAACATATACTATAGAGAGAGGAGCTAACACTAACTATACTATAGAGGTGCTACCGCTAACTATACTACAGAGAGAGGAGCTACCGCTAACTATACTACAGAGAGGGGTGCTACCGCTAACTATACTACAGAGAGAGGAGCTAACTATACTATAGTGAGAGGTGCTACTGCTAACTATACTACAGAGAGAGGTGCTACCGCTAACTATACTACAGAGAGAGGTGCTACCGCTAACTATACTACAGAGAGAGGAGCTACCGCTAACTATACTTCAGAGAGAGCAGCTAACTATACTACAGAGAGAGGTGCTACCGCTAACTATACTACAGTGAGAGGTGCTACCGCTAACTATACTACAGAGAGAGGTGCTACTGCTAACTATACTACAGATAGAGGTGCTACCGCTAACTATACTACAGAGAGAGGTGCTACCGCTAACTATACTACAGAGAGAGGTGCTACCGCTAACTATACTACAGAGAGAGGTGCTACCGCTAACTATACTACAGAGAGAGGTGCTACCGCAAACTATACTACAGAGAGAGGTGCTACTGCTAACTATAATACAGAGAGAGGTGCTACCGCTAACTATACTACAGAGAGAGGAGCTACCGCTAACTATACTTCAGAGAGAGGAGCTAACTATACTATAGAGAGAGGTGCATCCGCTAACTATACTACAGAGAGAGGTGCTACCGCTAACTATACTACAGAGAGAGGTGCTACCGCTAACTATACTACAGAGAGAGGTGCTACCGCTAACTATCAGAGTGTGTGTGTGTGTGTGTGTGCGTGTGCTACAGTGTGTGTGTGTGTGTGTGTGCTACAGTGTGTGTGTGTGTGTGTGTGTGTGTGTGTGTGTGTGTGTGTGTGTGCGTGTGCTACAGTGTGTGTGTGTGTGTGTGTGTGCTACAGCTACAGAGAGGACATGGCATGGCTTTAACAGCATTAGTCTCAGACAGTAGAGTGTGAGCCTGTGTGTGGACCGTGTTAGCGTGTAGTGTGTGTGTGTGTGGACCGTGTTAGCGTGTAACGTGTTAGTGTGTAGGTATGTAACCAGAGCTCTACGTGTATAGAGAACATGAGGAAAATGAGCCTGAGGAAAAGACTGTCCTTCAAAGGGTCTGGCACTTCAACACAGTGAGTCTGACATAACTATACTATAGAGAGTAGCTAGCGCTAACTATACTATAGAGAGAGTAGCCAACGCTAACTATACTACAGAGAGAGGCTAACGCTACCGCTAACTATACTAGCAGAGAGAGGTAGCCAACGCTAACTATACTATAGAGAGAGTAGCACCGCTAACTATACTACAGAGAGAGGTGCTACGCTAACTATACTATAGAGAGAGTAGCCAACGCTAACTATACTAGCCAGAGAGAGGTGCTAACTATACTAGCCAACGCTAACTATACTACAGAGAGAGGTAGCTAACTATACCGCTAACTATACTACAGAGAGAGGTGCTACCTAACTATACTATAGAGAGAGTAGCTAACACTAACTATACTATAGAGAGTAGCTAACTATACTATAGAGAGAAGCTAACGCTAACATACTATAGAGAGAGGAGCTAACACTAACTATACTATAGAGGTGCTACCGCTAACTATACTACAGAGAGAGGAGCTACCGCTAACTATACTACAGAGAGGGTGAGCTAACTATACTACAGAGAGAGGAGCTAACTATACTATAGTGAGAGGTGCTAACTATACTACAGAGAGAGGTGCTACCGCTAACTATACTACAGAGAGAGGTGCTACCGCTAACTATACTACAGAGAGAGGAGCTACCGCTAACTATAACTATACTACAGAGAGAGGTGGCTAACTATACTACAGTGAGAGGTGCTACCGCTAACTATACTACAGAGAGAGGTGCTACCGCTAACTATACTACAGAGAGGTGCTACCGCTAACTATACTACAGAGAGAGGTGCTACCGCAAACTATACTACAGAGAGAGGTGCTACTGCTAACTATAATACAGAGAGAGGTGCTACCGCTAACTATACTACAGAGAGAGGAGCTACCGCTAACTATACTTCAGAGAGAGGAGCTAACTATACTATAGAGAGAGGTGCATCCGCTAACTATACTACAGAGAGAGGTGCTACCGCTAACTATACTACAGAGAGAGGTGCTACCGCTAACTATACTACAGAGAGAGGTGCTACCGCTAACTATACTACAGAGAGAACGCTAACTATACTACAGAGAGGGTGCTACCGCTAACTATACTACAGAGAGAGGTGCTAACTAGGAGCTAACTATACTACAGAGAGAGGAGCTACCGCTAACTATACTACAGAGAGAGGTGCTACCGCTAACTATACTACAGAGAGAGGTGCTACCGCTAACTATACTACAGAGAGGGGTGCTACCGCTAACTATACTACAGAGAGGGGTGCTACCGCTAACTATACTACAGAGAGAGGTGCTACCGCTAACTATACTACAGAGAGAGGAGCTACCGCTAACTATACTACAGAAAGAGGTGCTACCGCTAACTATACTACAGAGAGGGGTGCTACCGCTAACTATACTACAGAGAGAGGTGCTACCGCTAACTATACTACAGAGAGAGGTGCTACCGCTAACTATACTACAGAGAGAGGTGCTACCGCTAACTATACTACAGAGAGGGGTGCTACCGCTAACTATACTACAGAGAGGGGTGCTACCGCTAACTATACTACAGAGAGAGGAGCTAACTATACTATAGAGAGAGGTGCTGCTGCTAACTATACTACAGTGAGAGGTGCTACTGCTAACTATAATACAGAGAGAGGTGCTACCGCTAACTATACTACAGAGAGAGGAGCTACCGCTAACTATACTTCAGAGAGAGGAGCTAACTATACTATAGAGAGAGGGGCATCCGCTAACTATACTACAGAGAGAGGTGCTACCGCTAACTATACTACAGAGAGAGGTGCTACCGCTAACTATACTACAGAGAGAGGTGCTACCGCTAACTATACTACAGAGAGAGGTGCTACCGCTAACTATACTACAGAGAGAGGTGCTACCGCTAACTATACTTCAGAGAGAGGAGCTAACTATACTACAGAGAGAGGAGCTACCGCTAACTATACTACAGAGAGAGGTGCTACCGCTAACTATACTACAGAGAGAGGTGCTACCGCTAACTATACTACAGAGAGGGGTGCTACCGCTAACTATACTACAGAGAGGGGTGCTACCGCTAACTATACTACAGAGAGAGGTGCTACCGCTAACTATACTACAGAGAGAGGAGCTACCGCTAACTATACTACAGAGAGAGGTGCTACCGCTAACTATACTACAGAGAGGGGTGCTACCGCTAACTATACTACAGAGAGAGGTGCTACCGCTAACTATACTACAGAGAGAGGTGCTACCGCTAACTATACTACAGAGAGAGGTGCTACCGCTAACTATACTACAGAGAGGGGTGCTACCGCTAACTATACTACATGAGGGTGCTACCGCTAACTATACTACAGAGAGAGGTGCTACCGCTAACTATACTACAGAGAGGGGTGCTACCGCTAACTATACTACAGAGAGGGGTGCTACCGCTAACTATACTACAGAGAGGGGTGCTACCGCTAACTATACTACAGAGAGGGGTGCTACCGCTAACTATACTACAGAGAGAGAGAGAGAGGAGCTATTCTCATATTTTTCTCTGACTGTCAGATGGTTCGTTAACCAATGGGTTGCTCTCAGTATGAGAAGATTGTGTGTGTGTGTGTGTGTGTGTGTGTGTGTGTGTGTGTGTGTGTGTGTGTGTGTGTGTGTGTGACATCAGAAGCAGACAGCTAAAGTGAAACGGTTTGTTATCTCAGTTCTTATGAAACTGAGATATAACCAGTCACTGGTGGCTCTGTCTGTGTGTGTGTGTGTGTGTGTGTGTGTGTGTGTGTGTCTTCAGATCGTATCAGTGTGTCTCTTTCCTCATCTGTCCAGCTGTGTTATTTTTGGGTGGTGTGACTCAAACAGGGATGTTGTCTGTGTGTACGGTAATGAGCTTACTGGGTAAATGCTCACTACTACACCTTAAAGAGAACCATTAGAACATTCTAATTGATGACATCACAAAGGGTGGCTGATTTAAACATCCTACTGAACATTGTAGTTGATGACATCACAAAGAGTGGCTGATTTTAAACATCCTACTGAACATTGCAGTTGATGACATCACAAAGGGTGGCTGATTTTAAACATCCTACTGAACATTGTAATTCATAGCTGTGTTAGAAACAGTAGAATAACTGTCAGAAAGTCCCTCCTAAACTCAACTAGACAACTTTCTGCCCATTTGGAGCCCTGTGGTTCGGTTTTGTGGGAGAGGATTGTGCAGAGCCATAAGACTGCTGAACAGTTAATCAAGTGGCTACCCTGACTATTTACATTGTACGTCGTTATTGTTGATCACTGTGTTGAAGATATAGTATCTACTGGAAGACTTAGAGCTGAAAGTCTCCTGGAAGGTTAGCTAAGACGTAGAGCTGAAACTCTCCTGGAAGGTTAGATAAGATGTAGAGCTGAAAGTCTCCTGGAAGGTTAGATAAGACAGAGCTGAAAGTCTCCTGGAAGGTTAGATAAGACGTAGAGCTGAAAGTCTCCTGGAAGGTTAGCTAAGACGTAGAGCTGAAAGTCTCCTGGAAGGTTAGATAAGATGTAGAGCTGAAAGTCTCCTGGAAGGTTAGTTAAGACAGAGCTGAAAGTCTCCTGGAAGGTTAGCTAAGATGTAGAGCTAAGACTTGGATCTGAATGTCTGGAAGGTTAGCTAAGACAAAGCTGAAAGTCTAGGCTGTGGAAGTCTGGAAGGTTAGTTAAGACAGAGCTGAAAGTCTCCTGGAAGGTTAGCTAAGATGTAGAGCTGAAAGTCTCCTGGAAGGTTAGTTAAGACAGAGCTGAAAGTCTCCTGGAAGGTTAGCTAAGATGTAGAGCTGAAAGTCTCCTGGAAGGTTAGCTAAGACAAAGCTGAAAGTAGCTAAGACAAAGCTGGAAGTTAGGTTAGCTAAGACAAAACTGAAAGTCTAGGCTGTGGAAGTCTGGAAGGTTAGCTAAGACAAAGCTGAAAGTCTAGGCTGTGGAAGTCTGGAAGGTTAGCTAAGACAAAGCTGAAAGTCTAGGCTGTGGAAGTCTGGAAGGTTAACTAAGACAAAGCTGAAAGTCTAGGCTGTGGAAGTCTGGAAGGTTAGCTAAGACAAAGCTGAAAGTCTCGGCTGTGGAAGTCTGGAAGGTTAGCTATGACAAAGCTGAAAGTCTGGAAGGTTAGCTAAGACAAAACTGAAAGTCTAGGCTGTGGAAGTCTGGAAGGTTAGCTAAGACAAAACTGAAAGTCTAGGCTGTGGAAGTCTGGAAGGTTAACTAAGACAAAGCTGAAAGTCTAGGCTGTGGAAGTCTGGAAGGTTAGCTAAGACAAAGCTGAAAGTCTCGGCTGTGGAAGTCTGGAAGGTTAGCTAAGACAAAACTGAAAGTCTAGGCTGTGGAAGTCTGGAAGGTTAACTAAGACAAAGCTGAAAGTCTAGGCTGTGGAAGTCTGGAAGGTTAGCTAAGACAAAGCTGAAAGTCTCGGCTGTGGAAGTCTGGAAGGTTAGCTATGACAAAGCTGAAAGTCTGGAAGGTTAGCTAAGACAAAACTGAAAGTCTAAGCTGTGGAAGTCTGGAAGGTTAGCTAAGACAAAACTGAAAGTCTAGGCTGTGGAAGTCTGGAAGGTTAGCTAAGACAAAGCTGAATGTCTAGGCTGTGGAAGTCTGGAAGGTTAGCTAAGACAAAGCTGAAAGTCTAGGCTGTGGAAGTCTGGAAGGTTAGCTAAGACAAAGCTGAAAGTCTGGAAGGTTAGCTAAGACAAAACTGAAAGTCTAGGCTGTGGAAGTCTGGAAGGTTAGCTAAGACAAAACTGAAAGTCTAGGCTGTGGAAGTCTGGAAGGTTAGCTAAGACAAAGCTGAAAGTCTGGAAGGTTAGCTAAGACAAAACTGAAAGTCTAAGCTGTGGAAGTCTGGAAGGTTAGCTAAGACAAAACTGAAAGTCTAGGCTGTGGAAGTCTGGAAGGTTAGCTAAGACAAAGCTGAATGTCTAGGCTGTGGAAGTCTGGAAGGTTAGCTAAGACAAAGCTGAAAGTCTAGGCTGTGGAAGTCTGGAAGGTTAGCTAAGACAAAGCTGAAAGTCTGGAAGGTTAGCTAAGACAAAACTGAAAGTCTAGGCTGTGGAAGTCTGGAAGGTTAGCTAAGACAAAGCTGAAAGTCTAGGCTGTGGAAGTCTGGAAGGTTAGCTAAGACAAAGCTGAAAGTCTAGGCTGTGGAAGTCTGGAAGGTTAGCTAAGACAAAGCTGAAAGTCTGGAAGGTTAGCTAAGACAAAACTGAAAGTCTAGGCTGTGGAAGTCTGGAAGGTTAGCTAAGACAAAACTGAAAGTCTAGGCTGTGGAAGTCTGGAAGGTTAGCTAAGACAAAGCTGAATGTCTAGGCTGTGGAAGTCTGGAAGGTTAGCTAAGACAAAGCTGAAAGTCTAGGCTGTGGAAGTCTGGAAGGTTAGCTAAGACAAAGCTGAAAGTCTGGAAGGTTAGCTAAGACAAAGCTGAAAGTCTAGGCTGTGGAAGTCTGGAAGGTTAGCTAAGACAAAGCTGAAAGTCTGGAAGGTTAGCTAAGACAAAACTGAAAGTCTAGGCTGTGGAAGTCTGGAAGGTTAGCTAAGACAAAACTGAAAGTCTAGGCTGTGGAAGTCTGGAAGGTTAGCTAAGACAAAGCTGAAAGTCTGGAAGGTTAGCTAAGACAAAACTGAAAGTCTAGGCTGTGGAAGTCTGGAAGGTTAGCTAAGACAAAACTGAAAGTCTAGGCTGTGGAAGTCTGGAAGGTTAGCTAAGACAAAGCTGAAAGTCTAGGCTGTGGAAGTCTGGAAGGTTAGCTAAGACAAAGCTGAAAGTCTTGGCTGTGGAAGTCTGGAAGGTTAGCTATGACAAAGCTGAAAGTCTGGAAGGTTAGCTAAGACAAAACTGAAAGTCTAGGCTGTGGAAGTCTGGAAGGTTAGCTTAGACAAAACTGAAAGTCTAGGCTGTGGAAGTCTGGAAGGTTAGCTAAGACAAAGCTGAAAGTCTAGGCTGTGGAGGTCTGGAAGGTTAGCTAAGACAAAGCTGAAAGTATAGGCTGTGGAAGTCTGGAAGGTTAGCTAAGACAAAGCTGAAAGTCTAGGCTGTGGAAGTCTGGAAGGTTAGCTAAGACAAAGCTGAAAGTCTAGGCTGTGGAAGTCTGGAAGGTTAGCTAAGACAAAGCTGAAAGTCTGGAAGGTTAGCTAAGACAAAGCTGAAAGTCTAGGCTGTGGAAGTCTGGAAGGTTAGCTAAGACAAAGCTGAAAGTCTGGAAGGTTAGCTAAGACAAAACTGAAAGTCTAGGCTGTGGAAGTCTGGAAGGTTAGCTAAGACAAAACTGAAAGTCTAGGCTGTGGAAGTCTGGAAGGTTAGCTAAGACAAAGCTGAAAGTCTGGAAGGTTAGCTAAGACAAAACTGAAAGTCTAGGCTGTGGAAGTCTGGAAGGTTAGCTAAGACAAAACTGAAAGTCTAGGCTGTGGAAGTCTGGAAGGTTAGCTAAGACAAAGCTGAAAGTCTAGGCTGTGGAAGTCTGGAAGGTTAGCTAAGACAAAGCTGAAAGTCTTGGCTGTGGAAGTCTGGAAGGTTAGCTATGACAAAGCTGAAAGTCTGGAAGGTTAGCTAAGACAAAACTGAAAGTCTAGGCTGTGGAAGTCTGGAAGGTTAGCTTAGACAAAACTGAAAGTCTAGGCTGTGGAAGTCTGGAAGGTTAGCTAAGACAAAGCTGAAAGTCTAGGCTGTGGAGGTCTGGAAGGTTAGCTAAGACAAAGCT
>NC_088413.1:5993864-6001364 GCF_034236695.1 Oncorhynchus nerka | reverse complement strand
TACTATCATTACTGAGACAGGGTTACTGAGACAGGGTTACTGAGACAGGGTTACTATCATTACTGAGACAGGGTTATTGAGACAGGGTTACTATCATTACTGAGACAGGGTTACTGAGACAGGGTTACTATCATTACTGAGACAGGGTTACTATCATTACTGAGACAGGGTTACTGAGACAGGGTTACTGAGACAGGGTTACTATCATTACTGAGACAGGGTTACTATCATTACTGAGACAGGGTTACTATCATTACTGAGACAGGGTTACTGAGACAGGGTTACTATCATTACTGAGACAGGGTTACTGAGACAGGGTTACTGAGACAGGGTTAACATCAATACTGAGACAGGGTTAATATCATTACTGAGACAGGGTTACTGAGACAGGGTTAACATCATTACTGAGACAGGGTTACTATCATTACTGAGACAGGGTTAATTTCATTACTGAGACAGGGTTACTGAGACAGGGTTACTATCATTACTGAGACAGGGTTACTGAGACAGGGTTACTATCATTACTGAGACAGGGTTAACATCATTACTGAGACAGGGTTACTGAGACAGGGTTACTATCATCACTGAGACAGGGTTACTGAGACAGGGTTAATATCATTACTGAGACAGGGTTACTGAGACAGGGTTACTATCATTACTGAGACAGGGTTACTGAGACAGGGTTAATATCATTACTGAGACAGGGTTACTGAGACAGGGTTACTATCATTACTGAGACAGGGTTACTGAGACAGGGTTACTGAGACAGGGTTACTATCATTACTGAGACAGGGTTACTATCATTACTGAGACAGGGTTACTGAGACAGGCATACTGAGACAGTGTTACTATCATTACTGAGACAGGGTTACTATCATTACTGAGACAGGGTTACTGAGACAGGGTTACTGAGACAGGGTTACTGAGACAGGGTTACTATCATTACTGAGACAGGGTTACTATCATTACTGAGACAGGGTTACTGATACAGGGTTCCTATCATTACTGAGACAGGGTTACTGAGACAGGGTTACTGAGACAGGGTTACTGAGACAGGGTTACTATCATTACTGAAACAGGGTTACTGAGACAGGGTTACTATCATTACTGAGACAGGGTTACTATCATTACTGAGACAGGGTTACTGAAACAGGGTTACTGAGACAGGGTTACTGAGACAGGGTTACTATCATTACTGAGACAGGGTTACTATCATTACTGAGACAGTGTTACTGAGACAGGGTTACTGAGACAGGGTTACTATCATTACTGAGACAGGGTTGCTGAGACAGGGTTACTGAGACAGGGTTACTGAGACAGGGTTACTGAGACAGGGTTACTGAGACAGGGTTACTATCATTACTGAGACAGGGTTACTGAGACAGGGTTAATATCATTACTGAGACAGGGTTACTGAGACAGGGTTACTGAGACAGGGTTACTATCATTACTGAGACAGGGTTACTGAGACAGGGTTACTATCATTACTGACACAGGGTTACTGAGACAGGGTTACTGAGACAGGGTTACTATCATTACTGAGACAGGGTTACTGAGACAGGGTTACTATCATTACTGAGACAGGGTTACTGAGACAGGGTTACTATCATTACTGAGACAGGGTTACTGAGACAGGGTTACTATCATTACTGAGACAGGGTTACTGAGACAGGGTTACTGAGACAGGGTTACTATCATTACTGAGACAGGGTTACTATCATTACTGAGACAGGGTTACTGAGACAGGGTTACTATCATTACTGAGACAGGGTTACTATCATTACTGAGACAGGGTTACTGAGACAGGGTTACTGAGACAGGGTTACTATCATTACTGAGACAGGGTTACTATCATTACTGAGACAGGGTTACTGAGACAGGGTTACTGAGACAGGGTTACTATCATTACTGAGACAGGGTTACTGAGACAGGGTTACTGAGACAGGGTTACTATCATTACTGAGACAGGGTTACTGAGACAGGGTTACTGAAACAGGGTTACTGAGACAGGGTTACTATCATTACTGAGACAGGGTTACTGAGACAGGGTTACTATCATTACTGAGACAGGGTTACTATCATTACTGAGACAGTGTTACTGAGACAGGGTTACTGAGACAGGGTTACTATCATTACTGAGACAGGGTTAATATCATTACTGAGACAGGGTTACTGAGACAGGGTTACTGTCATTACTGAGACAGGGTTACTGAGACAGGGTTACTGAGACAGGGTTACTATCATTACTGAGACAGGGTTACTGAGTCAGGGTTACTATCATTACTGAGACAGGGTTACTGAGACAGGGTTACTGAGACAGGGTTACTATCATTACTGAGACAGGGTTACTGAAACAGGGTTACTATCATTACTGAGACAGGGTTACTGAGACAGGGTTACTATCATTACTGAGACAGGGTTACTGAGACAGGGTTAATATCATTACTGAGACACGGTTAATATCATTACTGAGACAGGGTTAATATCATTACTGAGACAGGGTTAATATCATTACTGAGACAGGGTTACTGAGACAGGGTTACTATCATTACTGAGACAGGGTTACTGAGACAGGGTTACTATCATTACTGAGACAGGGTTACTATCATTACTGAGACAGGGTTACTATCATTACTGAGACAGGGTTACTAAGGAGACAGGGTTACTGAGGTGACAGGGTTACTAAGGAGACAGGGTTACTAAGGAGACAGGGTTACTAAGGAGACAGGGTTACTAAGGAGACAGGGTTACTAAGGAGACAGTGTTACTGAGGAGACAGGGTTACTATGGAGACAGGGTTACTGAGGTGACAGGGTTACTAAGATGACAGGGTTACTAAGGAGACAGGGTTACTAAGGAGACAGGGTTACTAATGAGACAGGGTTACTAAGGAGACAGGGTTACTAAGGAGACAGGGTTACTAAGGAGACAGGGTTACTAAGGAGACAGGGTTACTAAGGAAACAGGGTTACTAAGGAGACAGGGTTACTAAGGAGACAGGGTTACTAAGGAGACAGGGTTACTAAGGAGACAGGGTTACTAAGGAGACAGGGTTACTAAGGAGACAGGGTTACTGAGGAGACAGGGTTACTGAGGAGACAGGGTTACTAAGGAGACAGGGTTACTAAGGAGACAGGGTTACTAAGGAGACAGGGTTACTAAGGAGACAGGGTTACTAAGGAGACAGGGTTACTGAGGAGACAGGGTTACTAAGGAGACAGGGTTACTAAGGAGACAGGGTTACTAAGGAGACAGGGTTACTAAGGAGACAGGGTTACTAAGGAGACAGGGTTACTAAGGAGACAGTGTTACTAAGGAGACAGGGTTACTAAGGAGACAGGGTTACTAAGGAGACAGGACAGGGTTACTAAGGAGACAGGGTTACTAAGGAGACAGGGTTACTAAGGAGACAGGGTTACTAAGGAGACAGGGTTACTGAGGTGACAGGGTTACTAAGGAGACAGGGTTACTAAGGAGACAGGGTTACTAAGGAGACAGGGTTACTAAGGAGACAGGGTTACTAAGGAGACAGGGTTACTAAGGTGACAGGGTTACTGAGGAGACAGGGTTACTGAGGAGACAGGGTTACTGAGGAGACAGGGTTACTAAGGAGACAGGGTTACTAAGGAGACAGGGTTACTAAGGAGACAGGGTTACTAAGGAGACAGGGTTACTAAGGAGACAGGGTTACTAAGGAGACAGGGTTACTAAGGAGACAGGGTTACTAAGGAGACAGGGTTACTGAGGAGACAGGGTTACTGAGGAGACAGGGTTACTAAGGAGACAGGGTTACTGAGGAGACAGGGTTACTAAGGAGACAGGGTTACTAAGGAGACAGGGTTACTAAGGAGACAGGGTTACTAAGGAGACAGGGTTACTAAGGAGACAGGGTTACTAAGGAGACAGGGTTACTAAGGAGACAGGGTTCCTGTCTAGTTTCATCCTTGGAACGTTTAGGAAAGTTTGGGTTGTTTTAAAATAGGTATTTATGGTTGTAACCTGTTAATGTGTTATATTAATATTATGACAAGAGAAGAGAAGGACAGTCGTAAACTCTACTATAACCCTGGTGTGAACCTGTTACACTCACACACACACACACACACTCATAAACTCTCACACACACACACACACACACACACACACACACACACTCATAAACTCTCTCTCTCTCACACACACACACACACACACACACACACACACACACACACACACACACACACTCATAAACTCTCTCTCTCACACACACACACACACACACACACACACACACACACACACACACACACACACACACTCATAAACTCTCTCTCTCACACACACACACACACACACACTCATAAACTCTCTCACACACACACACACACACACTCATAAACTCACACACACGTAAACAAGCCTTCCAGGTTGCTACCATCTAGCCTTTGTGATTTTATACAGTTGGACCTAACAGGAAACATGTTCTGGTCTGAGTGGTACAGACACAAGGGGTAGGAGAGAGAGAATAAAGTGAGGGAAGAAGACACATGGAAGGGAGAGAGAGAGTGAGGGAAGAAGACACATGGAAGGGAGAGAGAGAGTGAGGGAGTGAGGGAAGAAGACACATGGAAAGGAGAGAGAGAGTGAGGGAGTGAGGGAAGACGACACATGGAAGGAGAGAGGGAGTGAGGGAAGAAGACCCATGGAAGGGAGAGAGAGAGTGAGGGAGTGAGGGAAGAAGACACATGAAGGAGAGATAGAGAGAGAGTGAGGGAAGAAGACACATGGAAGGGAGAGAGAGAGTGAGGGAGTGAGGGAAGAAGACACGTGGAAGGGAGAGAGAGAGTGAGGGAGTGAGGGAAGAAGACACATGGAAGGGAGAGAGAGAGTGAGGGAAGAAGACACATGGAAGGGAGAGAGAGAGTGAGGGAGTGAGGGAAGAAGACACATGGAAGGGAGAGAGAGAGTGAGAGAGTGAGGGAAGAAGACACATGGAAGGGAGAGAGAGAGTGAGGGAAGAAGACACATGGAAGGGAGAGAGGGAGTGAGGGAAGAAGACACATGGAAGGGAGAGAGGGAGTGAGGGAGTGAGGGAAGAAGACACATGGAAGGGAGAGAGAGAGTGAGGGAGTGAGGGAAGAAGACACATGGAAGGGAGAGAGAGAGTGAGGGAGTGAGGGAAGAAGACACATGGAAGGGAGAGAGAGAGTGAGGGAAGAAGACACATGGAAGGGAGAGAGAGAGTGAGGGAGTGAGGGAAGAAGACACATGGAAGGGAGAGAGAGAGTGAGGGAGTGAGGGAAGAAGACACACGGAAGGGAGAGAGAGAGTGAGGGACTGAGGGAAGAAGACACATGGAAGGAGAGATAGAGAGTGAGGGAAGAAGACACATGGAAGGAGAGATAGAGAGTGAGGGAGTGAGGGAAGAAGACACATGGAAGGAGAGATAGAGAGAGGGAGAGGTGGGAGAGAAAGGGGTAGGAGAGAGAGAGAGAGAATAAAGTGAGGGAAGAAGACACATGGAAGGAGAGATAGAGAGTGAGGGAGTGAGGGAAGAAGACACATGGAAGGAGAGATAGAGAGAGAGAAGGGGAAGAAGAGAAGGGACGTGGGGCCAAACCTCTGGAACCACAGATGAATGTCTGAGATCAGACTGGAGGGAAGAGGGGGAGGGGGCTGGACACACACATGTGGAAACCACACTATGAGTACCAAACCATATGCAAACCATCTATACTCAAGCATAGTCAAACACAGACACACACATACCCATGCACTTGTGGGCGTGCGTGCGTGCGTGCGTGCGTGCGTGCGTGCGTGCGTGCGTGCGTGCGTGTGAAAGTACATCGTTAAGTCCTCAGCTACCCGTGGTCTTTGTAAATGTTGTGTGTGTTTGCAGACTGTCAGCTTGAGGTAAAACTTTCTCACAAACCAACTGTATTTTTCCACCAGATCTCTCTGGCTGGTTTTACAGTAAACATCACAGGCATGAGCAAGACAGAGATGGTATAGATTATAGCTGAGAACTCACTCTCTCCTCCACTAAATCTCCTCTCTCCTTTCTCTCTTCGCTTTCATTTTGCCATCTCTCTCTGAGCTCTCTCTCCTCTCTCCTCGTTCCCCTCCCTCTCTCCTCGTTCCCCTCCCTCTCTCCTCGTTCTCCTCCTCTCCTCTCTCCTCATTCCCCTCCCTCTCTCCTCGTTCTCCTCCTCTCCTCTCTCCTCATTCCCCTCCCTCTCTCCTCGTTCCCCTCCCTATCTCCTCTCTCCTCGTTCCCTTCCCTCTCTCCTCGTTCCCCTCCCTCTCTCTCTCCTCGTTCCCCTCCCTATCTCCTCTCTCCTCGTTCCTTTCCCTCTCTCCTCGTTCCCCTCCCTCTCTCTCTCTCCTCGTTCCCCTCCATCTCTCCTCTCTCCGTTGGTTCACATAGAGGTTAAAATCATTCAGGTTATATAGGATGAGTCACTGATCTGATCTAATCCTACTGCATGTCTAAACACACCACAAACAAACTCACCTGCACAAACACACACACACTCACGCACAAACACACACACACCACACACACACACACACACCACACACCTTTACTAGTGTCTGCGTGTGTGTGTGTGTTTGTTGATGTCTGTTAATGTGTGTTTGTTGATGAGAACACAGTCTTACCCATGTCTCTCTCTGTGTGTGTTGATGTCTGTTAATGTGTGTTGATGAGAACAGTCTTACCCATGTCTCTCTGTGTGTGGTGATGAGAACACAGTCTTACCCATGTCTCTCTGTGTGGTGATGAGAACACAGTCTTACCCATGTCTCTCTGTGTGTGTGTGTTGATGAGAACACAGTCTTACCCATGTCTCTCTGTGTGTTGATGAGAACACAGTCTTACCCATGTCTCTCTGTGTGTGGTGATGAGAACACAGTCTTACCCATGTCTCTCTGTGTGTGTGTGTTGATGAGAACACAGTCTTACCCATGTCTCTCTGTGTGGTGATGAGAACACAGTCTTACCCATGTCTCTCTGTGTGTGTGTGTTGATGAGAACACAGTCTTACCCATGTCTCTCTGTGTGTTGATGAGAACACAGTCTTACCCATGTCTCTCTGTGTGTTGATGAGAACACAGTCTTACCAATGTCTCTCTGCGTGTGTTGATGAGAACACAGTCTTACCAATGTATCTCTGTGTGTGTTGATGAGAACACAGTCTTACCCATGTCTCTCTGTGTGTTGATGAGAACACAGTCTTACCCATGTCTCTCTGTGTGTTGATGAGAACACAGTCTTACCCATGTCTCTCTCTGTGTGTTGATGAGAACACAGTCTTACCCATGTCTCTCTGTGTGGTGATGAGAACACAGTCTTACCCATGTCTCTCTGTGTGTGGTGATGAGAACACAGTCTTACCATGTCTCTCTGTGTGTGGTGATGAGAACACAGTCTTACCCATGTCTCTCTGTGTGTGGTGATGAGAACACAGTCTTACCCATGTCTCTCTGTGTGTGTTGATGAGAACACAGTCTTACCCA
>NC_088413.1:5978864-5981364 GCF_034236695.1 Oncorhynchus nerka | reverse complement strand
TTATTCTGTCCTTATATTCTGTCCTACTTAACATTCTGTCCTACTTATTATTCTGAAGAAACAGGTCAGAGGAAAACATTCTGTCCTACTTATTATTCTGTCCTACTTATTATTCTGTCCTACTTATTATTCTGTCCTACTTATTATTCTGTCTACTTATTATTCTGTCCTACTTATTATTCTGTTCTACTTATTATTCTGTCCTACTTATTATTATTATTCTGTCCTACTTATTATTCTGTCCTACTTATTATTCTGTCCTACTTAATATTCTGTCCTACTTATTATTCGGTCCTACTTATTATTCCGTCCTACTTATAATTCCGTCCTACTTATTATTCTGTCCTACTTATTATTCTGAAGAAACAGGTCAGAGGAAAACATTCTGTCCTACTTATTATTCTGTCCTACTTATTATTCTGAAGAAACAGGTCAGAGGAAAGCATTCTGTTCTACTTATTATTCTGTCCTACTTATTATTCTATCCTACTTATATTTTGTCCTACTTAACATTCAGTCCTACTTATTATTCTGTCCTACTTATTATTCTGTCCTACTTAACATTCTGTCCTACTTATTATTCTGTCCTACTTATTATTCAGTCCTACTTATTATTCTGTTCTACTTATTATTCTGTCCTACTTATTATTCCGTCCTACTTATTATTCTGTCCTACTTATTATTCTGTCCTACTTATTATTCCGTCCTACTTATTATTCTGTCCTACTTATTACTCTGTCCTACTTATTATTCTGTCCTACTTATTATTCTGTCCTACTTATTATTCTGTCCTACTTATTATTCGGTCCTACTTATTATTCCGTCCTACTTATTATTCTGTCCTACTTATTATTCGGTCCTACTTATTATTCGTCCTACTTATTATTCGGTCCTACTTATTATTCGGTCCTACTTATTATTCCGTCCTACTTATTATTCTGTCCTACTTATTATTCTGTCCTACTTTTATTATTCTGTCCTACTTATTATTCTGTCCTACTTATTATTCTGTCCAACTTATTATTCTGTCCTACTTATTATTCTGTCCTACTTATTATTCTGTCCTACTTATTATTCTGAAGAAACAGGTCAGAGGAAAACATTCTGTCCTACTTTAGTTATTTATTATTGTTATTTATGCTCATCAATTAACATTTCTGTGAATTTGTGCCGAATTCAATTAGCAAAGTGTGCATTTTAATGCATGTTACCTGTGTTACATGTTACCCGTGTTACATGTTACCTGTGTTACATGTTTCCTGTGTTACATGTTACCTGTGTTACATGTTTCCTGTGTTACATGTTACCTGTGTTACATGTTACCTGTGTTACATGTTTCCTGTGTTACATGTTACCTGTGTTACATGTTACCTGTGTTACATGTTACCTGTGTTACCTGTGTTACATGTTACCTGTGTTACATGTTACCTGTTTCCTGTGTTACATGCGTGACATGTTACCTATGTTACCTGTGTTACCTGTGTGACATGTTACCTGTGTTACATGTTACCTGTGTTACCTGTGTGACATGTTACCTGTGTGACATGTTACCTGTGTTACATGTTACCTGTGTGACATGTTACCTGTGTTACCTGTGTGACATGTTACCTGTGTGACATGTTACCTGTGTGACATGTTACCTGTGTTACATGTTACCTGTGTTACCTGTGTGACATGTTACCTGTGTTACATGTTACCTGTGTTACCTGTATGACATGTTACCTGTGTGACATGTTACCTGTGTTACCTGTGTTACATGTTACCTGTGTGACATGTTACCTGTGTTACCTGTGTTACCTGTGTTACATGTTACCTGTGTGACATGTTACCTGTGTTACCTGTGTTACATGTTACCTGTGAAAGTATTGTATTGTATTGTCAGTGGAAGACGAGATGCTTCAAAAGGTGCTATTTAGAAACGTAAAGGGTTCTTTGACTGTCCTTAGAGGAGCACACTTTGATGATCCCTCTTTGGTTCCAGGTAGAACCCTTTTGGTTCCAGGTAGAACCCTGTTGGTTCCATGTAGAACCCGTTTGGTTCCAACTAGAACCCTTTTGGTTCCATGTAGAACCCCTTTGGTTCCAGGTAGAACCCTGTTGGTTCCATGTAGACCCCGTTTGGTTCCAACTAGAACCCTTTTGGTTCTAGGTAGAACCCGTATGGCTTCCATATAGAACCTTTTCTACAGAGGATTCTACATGGAACAGAAAAAGGGTTCTACCCTGGATCCAAAAGAGTTCTCCTATGGGGATAACCCCAAAAACCATTTTGGAACCCTTTTTTCCCAGAGTGTAGAAGCGTGTTTGAGTGCAGCTTGTGGTGACAGAGTGTTTAGCATGTTGTGATGACATGATGTTATGATGTGTTATGTTATGACAGTGATTATGGAATGTGACTGTTGTAACTGACTGCAATATGAAGAGCCCTTAAAGTTGATGCATATCTCCTCCCTTTCTCCTCTCCTCTCCCCCTCCCCCTCACCTCTCTCTCTCTCCCCCT
>NC_088413.1:5966364-5973864 GCF_034236695.1 Oncorhynchus nerka | reverse complement strand
CCCTTTAGGAGAATCACGGTTCTATGATGAAACCCTTTAGGAGAATCACGGTTCTATGATGAAACCCTTTAGGAGAATCATGGTTCTATGATGAAACCCTTTAGGAGAATCATGGTTCTATGATGAAACCCTTTATAAAAGGAGAATCACGGTTCTATGATGAAACCCTTTAGGAGAATCATGGTTCTATGATGAAACCCTTTAGGAGAATCATGGTTCTATGATGAAACCCTTTATAAAAGGAGAATCACGGTTCTATGATGAAACCCTTTAGGAGAATCATGGTTCTATGATGAAACCCTTTATAAAAGGAGAATCACGGTTCTATGATGAAACCCTTTAGGAGAATCATGGTTCTATGATGAAACCCTTTATAAAAGGAGAATCACGGTTCTATGATGAAACCCTTTATAAAAGGAGAATCATGGTTCTATGATGAAACCCTTTATAAAAGGAGAATCATGGTTCTATGATGAAACCCTTTAGGAGAATCATGGTTCTATGATGAAGCCCTTTATAAAAGGAGAATCACGGTTCTATGATGAAACCCTTTAGGAGAATCACGGTTCTATGATGAAACCCTTTAGGAGAATCATGGTTCTATGATGAAACCCTTTATAAAAGGAGAATCACGGTTCTATGATGAAACCCTTTAGGAGAATCATGGTTCTATGATGAAACCCTTTAGGAGAATCATGGTTCTATGATGAAACCCTTTAGGAGAATCATGGTTCTATGATGAAACCCTTTAGGAGAATCATGGTTCTATGATGAAACCCTTTAGGAGAATCATGGTTCTATGATGAAACCCTTTAGGAGAATCATGGTTCTATGGTGAAACCCTTTAGGAGAATCATGGTTCTATGATGAAACACTTTATAAAAGGAGAATCACGGTTCTATGATGAAACCCTTTAGGAGAATCATGGTTCTATGATGAAACCCTTTAGGAGAATCATGGTTCTATGATGAAACCCTTTAGGAGAATCATGGTTCTATGGTGAAACCCTTTAGGAGAATCATGGTTCTATGATGAAACACTTTATAAAAGGAGAATCACGGTTCTATGATGAAACCCTTTAGGAGAATCATGGTTCTATGATGAAACCCTTTAGGAGAATCATGGTTCTATGGTGAAACCCTTTAGGAGGGAAAATGGTTCTATGATGAAACACTTTATAAAAGGAGAATCACGGTTCTATGATGAAACCCTTTAGGAGAATCATGGTTCTATGATGAAACCCTTTAGGAGAATCATGGTTCTATGGTGAAACCCTTTAGGAGAATCATGGTTCTATGATGAAACCCTTTATAAAAGGAGAATCACGGTTCTATGATGAAACCCTTTGGAGAATCATGGAAATCATGATGAAAAAAACCCTTTAGGAGAATCATGGTTCTCTGATGAAACCCTTTAGGAGAATCATGGTTCTATGATGAAACACTTTAGGAGAATCTAAGTTCTATGATGAAATGGATCATGGGAAATCATACCCGTAAACTTCTGATTTCAAACTATCTATCTTTAACAATCTATCTACCAGTTATCTATCTATCACATTTTCTATCTATCTATCTATCTATCTATCTATCTATCTATCTATCTATCTACCTATCTATCTATCTATCTATCTACCCATCTATCTATCTATCCATCCATCCATCCATCCATCCATCCATCCATCCATCCGCTCTGTTTCTCTTTTCAGGAGGACAAGAAGACTAAGTCGGGCCGGTCTCTGAACGAAGAGAGAGAGAGGGATGAGTGCGGAGGAGATAAGAAGAAAGGCATGTTCTTTTCGTGGTCACGGAACCGGAGCTTCGGGAAAGGCCCCAAGAAACGGGATCTGGCAGACATCAACTACAGTGAGTGGTTTTAAGAGAAGAGTTGTGGAGGTTTCTGGAATTTGGGAATGTGATTCTGTGTTTGCGGTTAGTGAGCGAGTGGTCTGGGAAAATGGGAATGTTTGGATGTTTTGGGAATTTTAGAAACTGTTAGTAGAATCGTGAAGACAATGTCTGAGGTACGCTTCATATACAAAAGTATGTGGACACCCCTTCAAATGAGTGGATTGGGCTATTTCAGCCACACCCGTTGCTGACAGGTGTATAAAATCGAGCACACAGCCCATGCAATCTCCATAGACAAACATTGTCAGTAGAATGGCCTTACTGAAGAGCTCAGTGACTTTCAACGTGGCGACTGTCATTGGATGCCACCTTTCAGTTCGTCAAATTTCGGCCCTACTAGAGCTGCCCCCGGTCAACTGTAAGTGCTGTAATTGTGAAGTGGAAACGTCTAGGAGCAACAACGGCTCAGCCGCGAAGTGGTAGACCACACGAGCTCACAGAACGGGATCGCCGAGGTGCTGAAGCACGTAGATAGTAAATATCATCTGTCCTCGGTTGCAACACTCACTACCGAGTTCCAAACTGCCTCTGGATGCAACGTCAGCATAATAACTGTCCGTCGGGAGCTTCATGAAACGGGTTTCCATGGCAGAGCAGCCGCACACAAGCCTAAGATCACCATGTGCAATGCCAAGCGTCGGCTGGAGGGGTGTAAAGCTTGTTCGCTGTTGGACTCAGGAGCAGTGGAAACGCGTTCTCTGGAGCGATGAATCACACTTCACCATCTGGCAGTCCAACGGACGAATCTGGGTTTAACGGATGCTAGGAGAACGCTACCTGCTCGAATGCATAGTGCCAACTGTAAAGTTTGGTGGAGGAGGAACAGTGGTCTCGGTCTCTTTTTCGTGGTTTGGGCCCTTTAGTTCCAGTGAAGGGAAATCTTAACTCTACAGCATAACAATGACATTCTAGATGATTCTGTGCTTCCACCTGTGTGTTAACAGTTTAGGGAAGGCCCTTACCTGTTTCAGTATGACAGCGAGGTCCATACATAAATGGTTTGTCGAGATCGGTGTGGAAGAACTTGACTGACCTACACAGAGCCCTGACCTCAACCCACAAAGCACAAAATTGATTTCATTGTCCTTTATTTTTATTTTTTATGAACTACACAAAATAGATGTCAAAGTGGGAGAAGAAATCAGATTTTCTGTTTTATGAAACATAAATATATCTTGATTCGATAAGTATTCAGCCACCCTGAGTCAATACATGTTAGAATTACATGGGTGTCTTAGAGTCTCTGGGTGTCTCAGAGTCTCTGGGTGTCTCAGAGTCTCTGGGTGTCTCTGGGTGTCTCAGAGTCTCTGGGTGTCTTAGAGTCTCTGGGTGTCTCAGAGTCCCTGGGTGTCTCAGAGTCCCTAGGTGTCTCAGAGTCTCTGGGTGTCTCAGAGTCTCTGGGTGTCTCTGGGTGTCTCAGAGTCCCTGGGTGTCTCAGAGTCCCTGGGTGTCTCAGAGTCTCTGGGTGTCTCAGAGTCTCTGGGTGTCTCTGGGTGTCTCAGAGTCTCTGGGTGTCTCAGAGTCCCTGGGTGTCTCAGAGTCCCTGGGTGTCTCAGAGTCCCTGGGTGTCTCAGAGTCTCTGGGTGTCTCAGAGTCTCTGGGTGTCTCAGAGTCTCTGGGTGTCTCAGAGTCCCTGGGTGTCTCAGAGTCCCTGGGTGTCTCAGAGTCTCTGGGTGTCTCAGAGTCTCTGGGTGTCTCAGAGTCTCTGGGTGTCTCAGAGTCTCTGGGTGTCTCAGAGTCTCTGGGTGTCTCAGAGTCTCTGGGTGTCTCAGAGTCTCTGGGTGTCTCAGAGTCCCTGGGTGTCTCAGAGTCCCTGGGTGTCTCAGAGTCTCTGGGTGTCTCAGAGTCTCTGGGTGTCTCAGAGTCTCTGGGTGTCTCAGAGTCTCTGGGTGTCTCAGAGTCTCTGGGTGTCTCAGAGTCTCTGGGTGTCTCAGAGTCCCTGGGTGTCTCAGAGTCGTGTCTCAGGGTGTCTCAGAGTCTCTGGGTGTCTCAGAGTCCCTGGGTGTCTCAGGGTGTCTCAGAGTCTCTGGGTGTCTCAGAGTCCCTGGGTGTCTCAGAGTCCCTGGGTGTCTCAGAGTCTCTGGGTGTCTCAGAGTCCCTGGGTGTCTCAGAGTCCCTGGGTGTCTCAGAGTCCCTGGGTGTCTCAGGGTGTCTCAGAGTCTCTGGGTGTCTCAGAGTCCCTGGGTGTCTCAGAGTCCCTGGGTGTCTCAGAGTCCCTGGGTGTCTCAGAGTCCCTGGGTGTCTCAGAGTCCCTGGGTGTCTCAGAGTCCCTGGGTGTCTCAGGGTGTCTCAGAGTCCCTGGGTGTCTCAGAGTCCCTGGGTGTCTCAGAGTCCCTGGGTGTCTCAGAGTCTCTGGGTGTCTCAGAGTCCCTGGGTGTCTCAGAGTCCCTGGGTGTCTCAGAGTCTCTGGGTGTCTCAGAGTCCCTGGGTGTCTCAGGGTGTCTCAGAGTCCCTGGGTGTCTCAGAGTCTCTAGGTGTCTCAGAGTCCCTGGGTGTCTCAGAGTCCCTGGGTGTCTCAGATCTCTGGGTGTCTCAGAGTCCCTGGGTGTCTCAGAGTCCCTGGGTGTCTCAGAGTCCCTGGGTGTCTCTGGGTGTCTCAGAGTCCCTGGGTGTCTCAGAGTCCCTGGGTGTCTCAGAGTCCCTGGGTGTCTCAGAGTCCCTGGGTGTCTCTGGGTGTCTCAGAGTCCCTGGGTGTCTCTGGGTGTCTCAGAGTCCCTGGGTGTCTCTGGGTGTCTCAGAGTCCCTGGGTGTCTCTGGGTGTCTCAGAGTCCCTGGGTGTCTCTAGGTGTCTCAGAGTCCCTGGGTGTCTCTAGGTGTCTCAGAGTCCCTGTACAATATTTTCACATTATTATTATTTAAATTAAGTCAAAACTGTAACTTGGCCACTCAGGAACATTCAATGTTGTCTTGGTAACCAACTCCAGTATATTTGGTTTGAGTTTTAGGTTATTTGTCCGGTTGAAAGGTGAATGTGTCTCCCAGGAAAGCAGACTGAAGCAGGTTTTCTTCTAGGAGTTTTGCCTGTGTTCATCTCTATTCCATCCATCTGGTTTACCCATCTACCAATAGGAAAACCTCCCTGGTCTTTTGCCTGTGTTCATCTCTATACATCATGATGGAGTGTATAGACCAGTAACAATACATCATGATGGAGTGTATAGACCAGTAACAATACATCATGATGGAGTGTATAGACCAGTAACAATACATCATGATAGAGTGTATAGACCAGTAACAATACATCATGATGGAGTGTATAGACCAGTAACAATACATCATGATGGAGTGTATAGACCAGTAACAATACATCATGATGGAGTGTATAGACCAGTAACAATACATCATGATGGAGTGTATAGACCAGTAACAATACATCATGATGGAGTGTATAGACCAGTAACAATACATCATGATGGAGTGTATAGACCAGTAACAATACATCATGATGGAGTGTATAGACCAGTAACAATACATCATGATGGAGTGTATAGACCAGTAACAATACATCTAGACCAGTAACAATACATCATGATGGAGTGTATAGACCAGTAACAATACATCATGATGGAGTGTATAGACCAGTAACAATACATCATGATGGAGTGTATAGTAACAATACATCATGATGGAGTGTATAGACCAGTAACAATACATCATGATGGAGTGTATAGACCAGTAACAATACATCATGATGGAGTGTATAGACCAGTAACAATACATCATGATGGAGTGTATAGACCAGTAACAATACATCATGATGGAGTGTATAGACCAGTAACAATACATCATGATGGAGTGTATAGACCAGTAACAATACATCATGATGGAGTCTATAGACCAGTAACAATACATCATGATGGAGTGTATAGACCAGTAACAATACATCATGATGGAGTGTATAGACCAGTAACAATACATCATGATGGAGTGTATAGACCAGTAACAATACATCATGATGGAGTGTAAAGACCAGTAACAATACATCATGATGGAGTGTATAGACCAGTAACAATACATCATGATGGAGTCTATAGACCAGTAACAATACATCATGATGGAGTGTATAGACCAGTAACAATACATCATGATGGAGTCTATAGACCAGTAACAATACATCATGATGGAGTCTATAGACCAGTAACAATACATCATGATGGAGTGTATAGACCAGTAACAATACATCATGATGGAGTCTATAGACCAGTAACAATACATCATGATGGAGTGTATAGACCAGTAACAATACATCATGATGGAGTCTATAGACCAGTAACAATACATCAATACATCATGATGGAGTGTATAGACCAGTAACAATACATCATGATGGAGTGTATAGACCAGTAACAATACATCATGATGGTAACAATACATCATGATGGAGTGTATAGACCAGTAACAATACATCATGATGGAGTGTATAGACCAGTAACAATACATCATGATGGAGTGTATAGACCAGTAACAATACATCATGATGGAGTAACAATACATCATGATGGATAGACCAGTAACAATACATCATGATGGAGTGTATAGACCAGTAACAATACATCATGATGGAGTCTATAGACCAGTAACAATACATCATGATGGAGTGTATAGACCAGTAACAATACATCATGATGGAGTGTATAGACCAGTAACAATACATCATGATGGAGTGTATAGACCAATAATCAATACATCATGATGGAGTCTATAGACCAGTAACAATACATCATGATGGAGTGTATAGACCAGTAACAATACATCATGATGGAGTGTATAGACCAGTAACAATACATCATGATGGAGTGTATAGACCAGTGAAGTGTATAGAATACAATACATCATGATGGAGTGTATAGACCAGTAACAATACATCATGATGGAGTCTATAGACCAGTAACAATACATCATGATGGAGTGTATAGACCAGTAACAATACATCATGATCATGTAACAATACATCATGGAGTGTATAGACCAGTAACAATACATCATGATGGAGTGTATAGACCAGTAACAATACATCATGATGGAGTGTATAGACCAGTAACAATACATCATGATGGAGTGTATAGACCAGTAACAATACATCATGATGGAGTGTATAGACCAGTAACAATACATCATGATGGAGTGTATAGACCAGTAACAATACATCATGATGGAGTGTATAGACCAGTAACAATACATCATGATGGAGTGTATAGACCAGTAACAATACATCATGATGGAGTGTATAGACCAGTAACAATACATCATGATGGAGTAACAATACATCATGATGGATAGACCAGTAACAATACATCATGATGGAGTGTATAGACCAGTAACAATACATCATGATGGAGTGTATAGACCAGTAACAATACATCATGATGGAGTGTATAGACCAGTAACAATACATCATGATGGAGTGTATAGACCAGTAACAATACATCATGATGGAGTGTATAGACCAGTAACAATACATCATGATGGAGTGTATAGACCAGTAACAATACATCATGATGGAGTGTGACCAGTAACAATACATCATGATGGAGTCTATAGACCAGTAACAATACATCATGATGGAGTGTATAGACCAGTAACAATACAT
>NC_088413.1:5958864-5961364 GCF_034236695.1 Oncorhynchus nerka | reverse complement strand
TGTTCTGTCAGTGTGACTGGTCTCTCTCTGGGTCTGTTATGTTCTGTTAGTGTGACTGGTCTCTCTCTGGGTCTGTTATGTTCTGTCAGTTCCACTGGTCTCTCTCTGGGTCTGTTATGTTCTGTCAGTATGACTGGTCTCTCTCCTCTGGGTCTGTTATGTTCTGTCAGTGTGACGGGTCTCTCTCTCTCTGGTTCTGTTATGTACTGTCAGTGTGACTGGTCTCTCTCCTCTGGGTCTGTTATGTTCTGTCAGTTCCACTGGTCTCTCTCTGGGTCTGTTATGTTCTGTCAGTATGACTGGTCTCTCTCCTCTGGGTCTGTTATGTTCTGTTAGTGTGACTGGTCTCTCTCTGGGTCTGTTATGTTCTGTCAGTGTGACTGGTCTCTCTCCTCTGGGTCTGTTATGTTCTGTCAGTGTGACTGGTCTCTCTCTGGGTCTGTTTTGTTCTGTTAGTGTGACTGGTCTCTCTCTGGGTCTGTTCTGTCAGTGTGACTGGTCTCGCTCTCCTCTGGGTCTGTTATGTTCTGTCAGTGTGACGGGTCTCTCTCTCTCTGGTTCTGTTATGTTCTGTCAGTGTGACTGGTCTCTCTCCTCTGGTTCTGTTATGTTCTGTCAGTTCCACTGGTCTCTCTGGGTCTGTTATGTTCTGTTAGTGTGACTGGTCTCTCTCCTCTGGTTCTGTTATGTTCTGTCAGTTCCACTGGTCTCTCTCTGGGTCTGTTATGTTCTGTTAGTGTGACTGGTCTCTCCCCCCCTCTGGTTCTGTTATGTTCTGTCAGTTCCACTGGTCTCTCTCTGGGTCTGTTATGTTCTGTCAGTGTGACTGGTCTCTCTCTGGGTCTGTTATGTTCTGTTAGTGTGACTGGTCTCTCTCTGGGTCTGTTATGTTCTGTCAGTTCCACTGGTCTCTCTCTGGGTCTGTTATGTTCTGTCAGTGTGACTGGTCTCTCTCTGGGTCTGTTATGTTCTGTCAGTGTGACTGGTCTCTCCTCTGGGTCTGTTCTGTTCTGTCAGTGTGACTGGTCTCTCTCCTCTGGTTCTGTTATGTTCTGTCAGTGTGACTGGTCTCTCTCTGGGTCTGTTATGTTCTGTCAGTGTGACTGGTCTCTCTCTGGGTCTGTTATGTTCTGTCAGTTCGACTGGTCTCTCTCTGGGTCTGTTATGTTCTGTCAGTGTGACTGGTCTCTCCTCTGGGTCTGTTCTGTTCTGTCAGTGTGACTGGTCTCTCTCCTCTGGTTCTGTTATGTTCTGTCAGTGTGACTGGTCTCTCTCTCCTCTGGTTCTGTTCTGTTCTGTCAGTGTGACTGGTCTCTCTCTGGTTCTGTTATGTTCTGTCAGTGTGACTGGTCTCTCTCCTCTGGTTCTGTTATGTTCTGTCAGTGTGACTGGTCTCTCTCTGGTTCTGTTCTGTTCTGTCAGTGTGACTGGTTCTGTTCTGTTCTGTCAGTGTGACTGGTCTCTCTCTGGTTCTGTTCTGTTCTGTCAGTGTGACTGGTCTCTCTCCTCTGGTTCTGTTATGTTCTGTCAGTGTGACTGGTCTCTCTCTGGGTCTGTTATGTTCTGTTAGTGTGACTGGTCTCTCTCTGGGTCTGTTATGTTCTGTTAGTGTGACTGGTCTCTCTCTGGGTCTGTTATGTTCTGTCAGTGTGACTGGTCTCTCTCTGGGTCTGTTATGTTCTGTTAGTGTGACTGGTCTCTCTCTGGTTCTGTTATGTTCTGTCAGTGTGACTGGTCTCTCTCTGGGTCTGTTATGTTCTGTTAGTGTGACTGGTCTCTCTCTGGGTCTGTTATGTTCTGTTAGTGTGACTGGTCTCTCTCTGGGTCTGTTATGTTCTGTCAGTGTGACTGGTCTCTCCTCTGGTTCTGTTATGTTCTGTCAGTGTGACTGGTCTCTCTCCTCTGGGTCTGTTATGTTCTGTTAGTGTGACCGGTCTCTCTCTCCTCTGGTTCTGTTATGGTCTGTCAGTGTGACGGGTCTCTCTCTCTGGTTCTGTTATGTTCTGTTAGTGTGACTGGTCTCTCTCTGGTTCTGTTATGTTCTGTCAGTGTGACTGGTCTCTCTCTGGGTCTGTTATGTTCTGTTAGTGTGACTGGTCTCTCTCTGGGTCTGTTATGTTCTGTTAGTGTGACTGGTCTCTCTCTGGGTCTGTTATGTTCTGTCAGTGTGACTGGTCTCTCCTCTGGTTCTGTTATGTTCTGTCAGTGTGACTGGTCTCTCTCCTCTGGGTCTGTTATGTTCTGTTAGTGTGACCGGTCTCTCTCTCCTCTGGTTCTGTTATGGTCTGTCAGTGTGACGGGTCTCTCTCTCTGGTTCTGTTATGTTCTGTTAGTGTGACTGGTCTCTCTCTGGGTCTGTTATGTTCTGTCAGTGTGACTGGTCTCTCTCTGGTTCTGTTCTGTCAGTGTGACTGGTCTCTCTCTGGGTCTGTTTTGTTCTGTCAGTGTGACTGGTCTCTCTCTGGTTCTGTTCTGTTAGTGTGACTGGTCTCTCTCTGGG